>NW_010540799.1:0-368 GCF_000687285.1 Phaethon lepturus
GCAAGCATCGCCAATCTTGAAAAGATGTTTTAAAATTCAAAGAGCAAATGCTACAAGAAGATAAGTTAAAATAGTTCGTTATTAGAGTAGGCAAATAGAATTTAATTTTCTCTTTAAAGTCCATAACCAAAACCGCCGAGTTTTGTTACTAGTGAAACGACTTTGATTTTCACAAACTATCTTCAGAGAAATCTCTTTTAAAACCTCTCTTTCGATGCGTGAATCTATCTGTTACAGAAACCTACGTGTAACGTAAGAGCGAAAGATTTGTTGATTGTCTGCCGATATTAAAGATCGTCTGCATTTACAGGATCTGCCGCTGCTTCCGAGCGCGCACACGCACAACGCGGCCACTCGCGGACGGCGTT
>NW_010540799.1:411-879 GCF_000687285.1 Phaethon lepturus
GCCCCCCAAAGGCCCCGCGGAGAGGTGCGGGAGCAGGGCTGCTGCTAGATTTGCTCATTCTGTGATGGACCGACACCTGAGGTCGGTGCCTTCCATCTCTGGCTCTAAAATCGACGACGTACCTACAGAAATAGAAGTCTTTGGCCAGCCTAAGCGGAGTATTTAATCTCCCATGAAAACTAGAACTCTCTTGGTACAAACAGAAAAAGCCTTTCCGGCAACGGGCTATTTTTCGAGCTAGTGCGGTTGGGGTTTTTTTTGCATTTTTTAGTCTTTCCTTGAAATAACCTAGCTTGATAAATCTTCGTGAAACGGAAAGATGCTTTCTTGGTCGCTTAGGTCCGCGTTATTCCACCGGGAAGGAAGCACTGCCGAAGTCCTTCCAAACCTTCTCCCCTCTCGCTGCTCCCCGCGGTGAAACAAGACGACCCCTTGGCCGTCAGCGCATCCTCCCTCCCTCCTCAGCGA
>NW_010540800.1:0-6373 GCF_000687285.1 Phaethon lepturus
GGCAGTATCTAGCAACACAGGTGCTGGATTTGGCACTTGCCAGCTAGCTAGTGGCAGCCAATAATTTTTTTTTTAAAGGAAAGTAGTAAAATCCCAATACTAGACCCACTGAGAAAGTGCTAGTAACCGTCCACATTGCCTGCTCGAACGCTAATTGGTACACCGGAGAAATAGATGTGTGTAGTACACCATCTGGGCAGATCTCCAGAGCCCTTTTCGAGAAAGGTGTGTTCAGCACCGCACGTACCGGGCAAGGTTCGTCCTCCGTCTCAGCGCTACCAGCACCGCTCAATATAGCGCACAGCACGCTCTGCTTCTTGGCTGGTGCCCGAGTAGATAACCACGATCCTCCTTCCCCCAGAGGCAGCTATCTCCAGACGTCAGTAAATTAGAGTCCTCTTGACACTGATAGACAAGTTGTCATGGAGCTATTTTTCTCCTTAACAGAGCCGCAGAGAGCTCTGCCTGCGTGGCTGGCTCATGACAAATGGCCCGAGGTATTCATTTGCTCGCTTGCTTATTACATTGGCCGCTAATATCATTGCTCCAAGTACTTGCATTGCTATTGCTGTACGGTGTCCGGCTCCCGCACACCCCACGGGCAGCCGCTATTTTGACAGCAAAAATATTTTAAAGGGTTCCAAGAACAAAGACCTTCTACAACAGCTTCTCGGTCTAGCGGATAGTGACACCAATGACGTTCCCCAGCGCAGAAGGAACTTCTCCAGACCTCACCAAGCACCAGCCGCCCCACAGCCCCCGCAGCCCTGCCGCGGCCGCGCTGCCCTCCTTCCCAGCTCTGAACACGGTGCACAAAGCCAGCCCGGGCAGCTGGCGAGGCCGAGCAGCCACCGAGATAAACGATCCGCTCGGGAACCTACCGCTGTCATCCACCATGGCTATATTTAAAGGCCTGAATTCTGAGCAATTTGGGGTATAAATACGTGCTCACAACCACTCAGGCAAATTTTCAAACTAGCTAGATGCCCAGCCTAAATTGAACTTGATGAAAATACTGATGTAAGAATTAAGCATATTTCCAGAGCAAATAAACTCTGAGAAAATCCTAGTGGGGAAATAGCTGCATCTTTAGGAGCCTATCATCTCTTACATAATGTCTCTCAGTGACAAGAAATGTCTGCCTTTGTTTAACACACCCATAGAAAAGCTCAGATAAAATTCCACCGAAGATGGCCAGGGAAAAGCTGCATTCAGAATTGAGCTGCTTTAGTGAACAGAAGCAAGTGAACTTGGAAGGTCACTGACACCTCTTGGCTGCCAGCCCACAGTCTGGTTTTGGAGCAGTGGATGCGAGTAGCCCAGGCACTGTGCTCAGGGTGGCCCACAAATGTCGGCCAGAGCTCCCCTCTGCTGAACGAGAAGTATTTATTGTACACATAGACGGATCAACTGGGAATCGTATGGTTGGTTATTGCTGAAACAAGGGCATTTGAATCTCCCATCTATTACAGAATTTTGGCATTTACATTTTAATAACAGTTTTCACCTCCCTTTCATGTTTTACATGTGCAGATGGATTTGACACATGCTACCAAATGCTTTTTTGTGAATGTAGGTTTTTGGGGGTTTTTTTCTTTTCAAACAAGAAAGCTGTTCTATGAAATCTAATGCATGAGTTGTCTGTCCTCCAAGTTCATCAGTGCCAAGTTTCTGAGCAAGAGCCATCAGGAAGCTTTCAACCATATACATTCAAGACAGAGCTTTTACATATGAAATGAAACAAAAATCCCACTGATGCCCCAGAACCGGCAGGGAGAGGATTGTTCGCAGGCATGGCTGACAGTGCTGGCATCAGTAGCACCTTGCTGATTAGCACGGATGTGAGAAAGAGCAGGAGCCTGAGGTCTGAACTGCAGCAGCACAGCAGGACTGAGGCGAGGCGGGGGAGAGCAGATCTGGTGAGAGCACACTCAGAGCTTCCTTTAATTGTATATCCTTGAGTAATGCAGCAGCAGAGACGCTAGTTACACCGGCCAGGCACGGACCTAACCCAGTGGTCCTTCTCAAACAATGGATTTCACACTAGAGACCTTCCAATGAAAGCAACCTGCTTCTAGCACCTTGTCATCTGAACCCATCTGAACTGTTTACAGTTATTGTTTTACTTCAACAAATACGGCAAGTCACAGAGGATGAGAGTATTTGCAAAACCAACCTCAGCTCTTACAAACCGAACTCAGCAGTCCATATTAGAAAAATCTTCAGCAACCTTGTATAAATGCGCCTTTGGGATGGCACTCCAATTGCGCTGAGCTGAGCTCGTGCGTTTTGATCCTGGGAGAACAGAGAGAGAGAAAAGTGCATAGGAAATAAGTTTTTTTTACAGTCATATCACTGCTCTGGAGACCTTACTCAGAATCCATTATTAATGTTCAGATGATGGTTTGGACAGATAACAGCATCGAGCCAAGGATGCAGGCACACAGCTTTCTGCTGAGACCCTGGAGGTCTGCTGCAGAAGCGCTCCGAGCACCCCATGTCTCAGACTGAAAATATATAAGGAACGGTGTTTTGAAGGCATTGCATGATCCCACTTCACAAACCGGAGTCAAGAAAACAGAGGGAAATAATTTTTCCCTTTTCTTTTGATCTACTGCTAGCAGACCACTAGACTGAATTCATGCCGCTGGTTGTGTCATACCCTCCTTCTCTTCCTACACCTTTCATGTGCAAGCAGGTGTATTAGCTCACCTCAAACATACCTCAGAGACATCTCATCTTTTTCTGCACAGCTGAGACACAAAATTTCCTAAAGAGAGCTGCTAGAGCATATAAAACAGGTCAAAATAGTAAGACAAAAATACTTAAGTGGCAGAAATTCCTTAGTTGGAGTCGCTGCTGCATCTTATTGTAGTGTCCATATCTTGAGAGTTTCGTATTATATTTTTATAGAACATTGTCATCAAGAGAAATGGTAAGGAAAATGAGAGTAACATGAGGAAAAAAAAGCAAAGCAGGAAGTTATCAAAAAACTTAGCAAGTTACAGCTTTAAAAAATAAGGTTGTTTCAATTTCTCCTGTTCTCCAGACTCACAGGTCCCAAACAGAGTCTCTGGAAACCAGCCAGTGAATGTACACCTTTGGAGGGTTGTGCAGAGCTGGCAATTCTCATAATAGTGCACTTATAAACCAATATTTTCCAAGTTTTCTACTCTTAATTGTCCATATCACCACCTGCTATAACAGGAGCACCGTGCAAATGTTTTTCAGAAGGAAACTGCTTCATAGACCTCTGGCTGGAGACAGTCTGTAAGTGAATATTGACATCTCACAAAGAGCAGGAAAAGATTTGCACAATTATTTGATTGTTAGGTTTTCCATAAAAAGATGAAAAAATGTTTGAATCCACATTTATCCAAGACGTATTTTTTCTGCCTTTGCAGGGAAAAGGCATGAGATGGCAATAGTCTGATTCAGCACAACAGAGAAGTCATCCTACCTACCCAGAACGGTAAAAGTGGGTTTCGACTCCTTGTGGCCATCCCATTGGAGTTAAAGAGGCAGCCATGATGTAGCTGCATCCACTACTTTTTATGGTTAAAAAAAGTTAATTAGAACTTCTGAAACAATAAGACGCCCAATTTTTCAAATATCATTCATCCTGTGTCTGAACTAGTCTCCCGAGGGTCGTTTTCATAGTAAATTAATCTTTCTAATGTCAGACTTAAATTATCAGCAGTGACACCATGACCACGGTGTCAGCACCAGCGCTGGCCTTGCTGCAGATAGGCGTGGTAGCGACACTGATGATATTAAGTCTGACAACATAAAAAATTAGCTTAAAATTAAAATAATTCCAATGACATAAAACGCAACAGAGGCTCGGTCAGACCCTGACCATGTCTGCCTCTAGCCACAAGTTCTGTTGCTTCATTTTTCCCACCTGGAAATGATGGGACTAACACCACTAGCCTTCTCTGTGCAGTCTTTGAGAGGTGCTGTTGAAAAGTGGTGGACACCCGGGCAAAAGCCACCTATTCCGGCCACTCCCAGCCAGCAGAGAGGCAAGAGGTGCTAGCACCTCTTCGGGAGGGAGGTGTATGTGTAACCAAGTAGCTGATACATCCCTGTTGGACATGCATTGACCACATTGCCTTCTTGTCACTCAGCCATGGAGGAGATGGGCCTTAACACTGCTATAATTAAACAATATTTTCTTTTAGCTTGATTTTAAGCACTGAGTATTACAGTAGAAGCTGCTGAGACATGTTCAGTTGTGAAATTCTAAGAGGTCACAATGTGCACTGAGAGTTAGGTAAATAAATTATAGCAAATAACTATTTTAACTGTTCAACAGCCTTTGCCTCGGAGACCGGAGTTCTCTTTTATGGAGTTTTAAGCCATTCACTGAATACATCCTGAAAGTAATTTTGTCTGCTGCCTGTTTGCAAGCAAGTCAGATAATTCTTCATATTTTTCTTGGTAAGATGAACTTCAGAATTGCGTTCTAGCAAATATATGCTGGGATCTAAACCCTCATTTTACATGCCATCAAAATTCTACAGCATTTGGCCAAAATTTTCCTTTTTTGTCAAGCACTCTTGCCAGGAAATTCATTAGCCAGGATTTGCAAAAAAGTGAAGGAAAAAAATCAATATTAGCACAGGCAGAGCAAATTAATTTCCTGATTAACGCAGGTATTGCTTGTATTTTCTTTTACAGTCTCGGTTATCATTGGCAATATACAGGATGCAGCAACTGTCTAACCACATAACCTTTAGCGTCACTTACAAACAACACTTAAATCATGGCCAGGCTGCAAATCTCATTAAGCCTGGAGAGGCATGTTGCTGAAGAATCCAACAGTAACACTCGTTAAAAAATATGATAATTCAAAATAAGACACGTGACTTTTTTCCTTATGCACTCCCCTTGGACCGGCAGGCTGGGTTTCCCCTCCTGCGCCGGTCCCCGCCTCGCCCGATGGGCGCCGACACAGGCTCCCCTCGGCTCCCACAGGATGCAGCCCGGCTCTCCCCGCAGCCACCGCAGAGCTGGGAGCTCCCCAGGGCCGTTCAGCACGCCCCTGAGCTCCTGTTTCAGCCGCTCGCAGCCACCGTCCTCCCGCCGCGGGCACGGAGCCTGCAGCCCCGCTGTCGGCACCAGCCCCCGGGAAGGGGCGATCCGCCCCTCCGTCTGTAAGCACAGAGTTACGGACCTGGCAAGTCGATGAGTAGGCGAGGGCCCTGGGGGGTCGGAGGCGGCCGGGGCCGACCCGTTCCCTCGTGCTTGGCCTTTAACTGGCGCCTGCTGGCAAGGTCGGCGATACGGCATTGGAGACGCCCCGCTTCAGCGGCCGCCCGGTCTGAAAAGGCAACGCCACAAGGAGAGGGGAACACGAGCCCCACCACCACACACGCAGAAATATTTCCGACAGCCGTATTAAGCGGTGGAAACTTTTTCCTGGCAGCAAGTGCCCTGCAGACAAAACAAGAGCAAACTCAACACTTCCCCACGCCAACGAGCTCATCCTCAAGAAGGCGCTTGGCAAAAGCTAACCTAAATTAACAAGAGTTGTGGATCTAGAGCAGACTACTTAAACCTCGTTGTACTTTTGTGTGGACACTCTTATTCAGAAGAAAAATTCCCTGGTTGCCTTAAACTTAATTCTCTTACAAATTATATTAAACTGGCAGCTTTCAGCCTCCTTTTGATTTGCGGGCACCCAGAAATGTCGGAGGGAGATGCCACAGACCACCGCGGAGCAGCGCACAACAGGCTTCTCTCGGATTCGGGTTTTCAAGCAAACCCCCGGGCTCCCTGAAACAGAGACTGAAAAACGGCCAACTAAGTTGAAGAAAAGCCACATTAGTTCTGCCTCAGAAAGTTTATGCATTAAGTAATCTATGTTAACTGTTAATTTGGGCCATTTTCCCTCAGTACCCCACCCAGATGGATGATTAGTACCACAAGGTTGGCTGGCTTTTGGTAGTAAACCGATAGACCTATAGATAAGTATTTTGTAAACTTCAGAAAGGCTTTGCAATTTACATTTTGCTATTTTAAAAAACCTCCCCAGACGTGCGATTTAACGCTGCATTCATAAATCTTACACAAAATTAAGAGGCACATTTAAATCCCGTAGATTAAAAGTCAGTGCACAAAGTATAGCACTGCTAAGTCATGCTGCCTCAGTAGCGCTGAGCGCCATTTTGGCAGGAAACAACATACACCATGGACGCTGCTATAATTGTCCCAGTCGTACTAACAGTTTAAGAACCAATTTAAGCCCCTGAGGCCGAGTGAGTCAGGCAGAGGGCGGGCAGCGGGCGACCGCACAGAGGCCGGCGGGAGGCCGTCCCTGCCCCAGAGGGCTGGCGCTGCTGCGGCGCTGGCAAAAGCAGAGCGATAA
>NW_010540801.1:0-1166 GCF_000687285.1 Phaethon lepturus
GACTCCCAGCAGGATATCTGCCTTATTGGCCAATATACAGAAAATACAGGAATATCAGGTAGGATTCCTAATATTAAGCAGCATTACTGACAACCTTTGAAACTCTCATCAGCAGCTTGCGTTCTGCAGCGGACTACTGCTCCTATATGTTTCAATCCACTACATGGTACAAAGATGCCTTCATAGTTTAAATGTTTTGCTGTCCACTGGAATTCACTGTCCAGAACTGCCAAGTCTCCTCACACTGTGCACTAAAAGCCTTAAGAGTACAAAAACTACAGGACAAGCTGCTGTGGTTAAAGTGCTACCTGCATCCAGGTAGCAGATGAAGGACTCTTGTGGTTTAACCCCAGTAGGCAGCTAAGCACCACACAGCCACTCGTTCACTCCCCCTCCAGTGGGATGGGGAAGAGAATTGGAAGGGTAAAAGTGAGAAAACTCATGGGTTGAGATAAAGACAGTTTAATTGGTAAAGCAAAAGCTGTGCACATATGCAAAGCAAACTTAGGAAGTAGTGAATTAATTCCTAAGGCAGATGTTTAGTCATTTCCAGGAAAGCAGGACTTCATCATGCATAATGGTGACTTGGGAAGACAAATGCCATAACTACGAACATCCCCATGTTCCTGCACTGCTCAGCAGTTGCCATAACAAATCCAAAACATAGCACCATACAAGCTACTACGTAGAGAATTAACTCTGTCCCAGACAAAATCAGTACAAGCACTCTCAATCATCTCTGAGGAAGCTGTTGTAGTATTACTGCAATTTTCCTTTTGTTGATCTAAATCTTAAGGGCTTTAGGTCCTTAGAAGGTGAGCACAGCTGAGCAGGAAAATAGAACTCAATTATGCCACAAGAACCTTCATTTTTGTGCATCTATTTGAGTAACAGCATACTAAAGAACAAGGCTGACCGAAGTTCAAATGTCAGTAGTTTGAACAACAGGCCATTTTAGAGTTCATTGGCCTATCCTGAATTAGTACAATAACCACAACAATCTACCTGAACTGAAAATGAAATCTTAGCCTAAAAGTTTCATTACCACGAATCCTTACCTTGAACTTTGAGTGATGTTACCTTGTATTGGGTTTGAGTGGAAAGGTTTTGGTGGGGGGGGGTGCGGGGGGTGGTGCACGGGTGGCTTCTGTGAGAAGTTGCTAGAA
>NW_010540802.1:0-906 GCF_000687285.1 Phaethon lepturus
AGTCCAAGGACCGGGAGCATTTAATGCAAGGAGGGTGGTGTTTCCCGAGGGCAAAACTAAGCGCAGGTACTAAACGACCCCCCCGCCCGAGGGTCTTCCATAACTCAACCACCTAGAGACACCCCAAAAGCAGTGGGAGCGGGAAGAACAGTGGTAAATGACTATGAACCCTGCCACAAAATGTATGATTCCTAGGTATGGGCAAAAAGAAAAATGAAAAAACCAGCAGGCAGCGACTTAAACCAAAGCTGGAGAGGAAGGAAGCAGAGCACAGACCGAAGAGGGACTGGGAGGAGGAAGCAGGTGGAAAGCGTAAAGGATGAGCTTATCCACAGCTGGAGGCGTCCCAAGGAAACAGGCAGCAAGGACAGAGAAAGGTACGAGTGGTTTCAGTTTCTTTGAAGATCTCTTGGATTCCCCTGGGTGAATGTAACAAAGCACAGCCAGCGTGCTGCTAGATTTCAGCAGCAGATGTGTTGGGAGCAATTGTTCCAGTGACAGGGTTTTTTTTCTTCTGACTGATGCCAAGAAGACCCAGCAGTCCTGTGTCATCTACCGTTTGCAGACAGCGACTTCCAGGCAGCTTTCTTCTATGTAGTAATACATAGGTTACTTCTCTGCGTCGCCCCACAACAAGGGCTGTAAAGCACACAGGTACCCTCAGGGTCTTCCAGGACACCTTACTGCTTGGGGAAGGCACAACACGGCCAGCTCTCCAGCAGCCATCACACACTGGGCTAAGGCGTGGACGGAACAGAGTGCTGAGAGGGCACGCTGGATCCACGGGGCCGCCCCCACTGGGCCCTGGCACATAAATTATAACCTAAATAACGGCAGGGCCAAGGCCGTTAAGCAGGGGCAGCGGTGCTGCTTCAGGTAATCGCTCTGCCAGTGCTCGCCCTCGCC
>NW_010540803.1:0-16138 GCF_000687285.1 Phaethon lepturus
AAAATAAAATAAAATAAAATAAAATAAAAGTTTTATCACAGTATTTTCATTGTAAATATTTGAAACAAAATATTGAAATATTGAATTCAAGGAAGACCTAGAACACTTGGAAAATAATTATGATAACATGAATCCTGATTTTTTTTTAAATAATATTAACTGCTATTATTGCTGTTACTATTATCTTGTAAGAAACAGCCCTGTTTCCACAGAAGGTTTGATCTGGAAATGTTGTCAATTTCCAGTAAAAGAAATGTGACAGTAATTTCCAGACTCTGAAGTGAAAAGCTTTCCTCCTTGATGGCATTCTGTGTTCCCTTACAAATACCTTATTTTTCCTTATTTTATCTAAACAGTAGTTGCTGCTTCTTTTTTGCTTTCACCTTAATAAAACCTTTTCTTTTTTGAAGCATGTTAATATACCACAGGCAAATGGAAAATTTTTCCTTTGCAGTGCCAGAGTGTACTGCCTCAGCTTTAAGAACAAGGATGTTCTTGTACCCATTGATTCTGCCTTTAGGCAAGCACTGTTTCAAACTTGATATAATTTAGTCAAAGTTTGAATGAGGGCTAGAGATCTCAAAGGTGATTCTTTTTCACTGAGTGACTGAAAAAGGAAAAGGGAAACAAATTATTACCCAATGAAGAAAAGAGTGACAAATGAACTCAATCATATTATCAGACAACAGAGACTCTTTCTGAGGAAGAAGAAAAGAGAAAACAAGACTTTACACTTGCCAATAACAGAACAAGACTCTATTCTGTTCCGACTGAAATTAAACAGTCTGTCTTCATTTCTCGTTGGGGTGGCTGGCATATTATGCCTCAGCAGTACCTAGCTAAACCTGGTTTTACTCTACCAAGGGTAAATCAAATACCCTTGCATTTCACAGTTCTGTTAACTTTTGTATGTTTGAGGCAACAACAACAAAAAATGTTTTCTTTTCTCCTACTGTTATTTAAAATATTTGTTCTTAATTGTTAAGACATCAGATTTCTGATTAGTCACTGTCAAATATGATTTATTTTTATTCTCCAGGTTAGGTAATATATAAGATCAGTACCCAAAATTTGTATAACACAGATTTGATTTTTATGTAGCTAAATTTACTTTCTATTCTTGATTTTAAGCCTTTACTCCTTTACTACTACCACTATTACTACTACTACTACTACTATTACTATTACTACTACTACGATTTGTTGCTAATATAATGGCAAAAGCGTGGTTGTCTCAGGACAAATTAAAATGTCAAACACAACATCAGGCATATAAAAAAATTAAGAGTGTGATTAATAACTAGAACAAACCATTAGAAGAAAAATGGTGTTTCAGTTCAAATTTAGACACTTTAATTTTAAGCATAAAAAGTTTTTTTTTGTGGAAATAACTAAGCAAAGGCTTAATGATTCATAATATACAGGGTTATAATAACAACAACAGTTGGTCATAGTCATTCTGCATCTAGGATTATCAGATTATTAAAAATAATAGCTAACTTGTAGTCTCATAATTAAATACAGATGAAATAAGATAAGAGCAAAAGCATATTCCCCTTTCTCAAGAAAAAAAATCCAGACCTAGAGATTAGTCATTCCTTAGATTTCTTACTTACTTGGTGGTAGTTGCTAACATTCCCCTATTACAATGCCTTGAGCACAGACAGAGACATAACTGGAAGAATGTCACCTACAAGGTCTAAGGCTATCAACCATGCTGCTGTGAGAAACTGATCACCTGTTACTGTCATTTCTGTACCAAAGAACACTTCCATACTGCAGAATCAAACTAGCAAGTGTTGATGAAACTAGAGCAGCTGCATAAAAAGTCCACATCAGGGTGCTTTTACACAGCAAGCAGTCATGATGACCAGAAGTTCTTTTCTGCTTAGAGAGCAAGTGCAATAGTGAAGGGCTCATTGATTGGGGCTTGGCTCTGCTGAAGTTATTTTCAAGACAAGCGTACCACCAAGTCTACTTTAAGTGATTTTAAAATTTCAACCTTGTGCTGTCAGATTTGGCCTGTTGTAGCACATAGTCCCAAAGTGAATCTTTTCTGGTGCTCAGCTAGATAGCATGTCTAACTCAAGTGGTCATACCCTGTAAGACAATTTTTAACCCCAGCAGTGTCATCTGAAGTTACCTACACTCCTATTAGCTTTTGGGGAAGGAAGCCCTCCCAGTTGCTCTTTCAGTTTACTGGGACCCTCTGTTAACAGTGGTAGAATCTTCAGTGTACAGGTGAAATGTCTCAGACGTGGTTCTGACACACTTATGACCTTTACGGTAGTCAATGATTGGTTTAGGTGAGGTTTAGGACAGAATCTGTCACAGCTTACAAACAGTACTGAAGAGGTAAAGTTTGCAAACTACAAGAAACACACCTTTCAAAAATTTATAATTGTGGTTTAACCCCAACCAGCAACCAAGCCCCACGCAGCCTCTCACTCGCTCACCCACAGTGGGATGAGGGAAAGAAATGGAAGGGCAAAAGTGAGAAAAATCATGTTTTGAGATTAAGACAATTTAATAAGTAAAGCAAAAACTGTGCATGCAAACAAAGAAAAACAGAGAATTCATTCACTACTCCTCAAGGGCAGGCAGGTGTTCAGCCATCTCCAGGGAAGCAGGGCTGCATCATGCAAAATGGTTAGTTGGGAAGACAGATGCCATAACTCCAAACATCCCTCCACCCCTTCCTTCTTCTTTGTCCCAACTTTATATACCGAGCATGATGTCATATGGTACAGAATATCCCTCTGGACAGTTTGGGTCAGCTGTCCCGGCTGTGTCCCCTCCCAGCTCCCCGTGCACCCCCACCTGCTCGCTGGCAGGCCAGCACAAAAAGCTGGACTGTCCTTGACTGCTCAGCAACAACCCAAAACATCAGCACATTATCAACAGTTTCTCATCCCAAATCCAAAACACAGCCTCACACTGGCTTCTGTGAAGAAAATTAACTCTATCCCAGGTGAAACCAGGACAATAATCCTCAACAGGATGACAATAATAAAATTTCTCAAATCTTGAAAAACACTGTTAGGGTCACCTTTTAGACTTTTGTGGAACAGGTCATCAGAGCTGATCAAAAGGCACATTTAAATTTTTGTTTGCGTGTGGTGAAAATCTTAATAGATGTCATAAGTACCTTGTATATAGAAACATATGATCATAGTATACTTTGGATTGGAAGGGACTTTTAAAGGTCATCTAGTCCAACATCCCTGCAGTAAGCACAGACATTTTCAACTCTGGTTGCTCAGAGCCCCATCCAACCTGATCCTGAATGTTTCCAGGGACGGGCTATCTACCACCTCCCTGGGCAACTTGTGCCGGTGTTTCACCACCCACACTGTGAAAAATTTCTGCCTTGTAGCTAGTCTTAATCTGCCCTCTTTTAGTTTAAAACCATTACACCTTGTCCTGTTGCAACAGGCCCTGCTCATAAGTCTGTCCCCATATATCTTAGAAGCCCCCTTTAAGTATTGGAAGGCTGCAATAAGGTCTCCCCAGAGCCTTCCCCAGGTTGAACAACCCCAACTCTCAGACTGTACTCACAGGAGAGATGTTCCATCCCTTGCACCATTTTTGTGTCCCTCCTCTGGACCCACTCCAACAGGCTGATAGGTTGGTAGTTCCCAGGGTCCTCCTGGCTACCTCTTTTAAAAATGGGTGCAATGTTTCCCTTTTTCCAGTCTCCAGGGACTTTGCCTGACTGCCAGCACTTTTCAAATGTCATGGAGATTGGCTTGGCAACCTCAGGCAATTCCCTCAGGACTCTGGGGTGTATCTCATCAGGTCCCATAGACCTGTGCATGTTCAGGTTCCTCAGGTGGTCTCAAACCTGATCTTCTCCTACAGTGGGAGGGACTTCTATTCTCCAGTCCCCTGTCTTACAGTCCATCCATTCAAGAGGTGTGGGAAGAGACACTGCCAGTGAAGACTGAGGTAAGGAAGTCATTGAGTACCTCAGCCTTCTCCTCATCCGTTGTTACCAGCCTGCCAGTCCTGCACATCCAGTGGGGTACACTTTCTTTGACCTTCCTTTTCTGGCTGACATACCTGTAGAAGCCCTTCTTGCTATGCTTTGCATCCCTTGCCAAGTTCAGCTTCAGCTTCATCTTGGCCTTCCTGACTCCATCCCTACAAAACTGGGCAGCATCCCTGTACTCACCCCAGGACCCCTGTCCCTGCTTCCACTGCCTGTGCATTTCCCTCTTGCCCTTGAGTTTGACCAGCAGGTCTTGACTCAGCCATTCTGGTCTCTTGCCTTCCTTTCCAGATTTCTTAATATCTGGCGATGAAGAGCTCTTGTGCTCTATGGAATATATGTCATCTTATATCCGTTGCTTAAAAAAAAAAACAGGGACAATTTTCTGATGATAACTTTCCCCTGTTCTGAGGCTGCTCCTAAATGACTGGAGCCACCATGCACCACAGGGAGCTAACAAAATTTGTCATTCATGTTACAGCACAGGAAAAACCCACAAGGTAACTGACTGTATACTACAGTGTACTCTCAGACTTTGGAAGTTGTCCAGTCAGGAATATGTTAGTCTCATGATGTGATTGCATTACATTTAAAACTAAATTAAACTAATACTTCATAAACAGGACTACAGGCCAAATAATTTCCTAGATAAGAAAGAGGACAAAAAATACTTTTTGTTTTTTTGCTAAACTATCTCACTTCCATTAAAAAAAATTAAAACACCACCAGGACTATAATTCAGAGCTTAAAAGTAATTTTCTTCTAGCCTCTGACCAGTGCAGAAATACTTTCAACAGTAAGAAAGTCAGCAGATGAGGTAAACACTGAAGGTCTTCTTACACTTCAAATATGATCATGCCTTGATGGCATCCAGCAATAACTCTGCCAAATGCATGTGAGTTTATTGTTAGGTCACTGATGGTACTTCTGTACTGAAGGATTGTATCAGCGAAAGGTTAAAACCTGAATTGCCCTCTGTTCCACTGGTATAGTTCATGAAGTCCATATGATTAGCATAGCGCTATCTCTCTCAGAGCCTTGTAGATGAGTTCTTGGAAACTTTACACTATTCATTAAACCATGCTCTGCAGCAGAGGAACTCTAATTTCTTTCTTACAGGTGGGAGAACAAGTCTACACACAGATTGTCTTACACACTCACATGCAAAGTGAGTGATGGTGTCATGAATCAGACTTAGGATTTCCCAGGCACAGTGAAAGCTTGCAGTGCAGAGATAGTCCCAGGCTGTGATGGACTGACAGGCTAACACCAACACAGTCCCATGTTAGGATGTAAAGAATGAATTCAGACCAGCCAGAATGGATTCAATACCACTTCTTTATTGCAGCATAATGCTATGGAAATTAATCTTACTCTGGACAGATTCTTTGAAGCTATTACTCCAGGACTCTTGCCTAGCTTGACCTCTACTGCACTGTGATTCCCAAACAATTTATTTGGAAATGAACCTCAGGCTCCAGCAGGAAAGTCAGTCAAAATGTAATATTACCTCCTCTTTCCTGAGACATAACAGGCTGAGATGATCAAGGAGGACACAATGGTTTTGAAACTATGTGCTTTAATACAATGTATTTATAACTTTCACTCATTCCCACCATTTTTCTCTGAATCACCTAGCAAAAATTGGTACGGAGACTCTTTTTATACTGAGATAGAGACAGTCGATACCCCTTCACAGCTGCTGGGTCACAGTCCTCCTTCTTCCACAGCTCTAAAGCAGTATTAAAGTTGAGAAGAAGGTGTAAAGGTAATTTCTTTATGACAAGATGCTAATAAGCAATGTCCTGGACTAAAATATGTCATCCGAGACATTGTGAAAAACATGATAAATAAACCATGGAGAGTGGAAACAGCAGGTAGAGATGAAGTGAGTTGTTATTCAGTGGTAAGAGGTAAAGGGAGATGAGAGGAATTAGTGGAGAAGGGACAATGAGATGAGTACACTTAAACTGCAAGTGTCTAGCGTGAATGACACCACATTTAGTGACTGAAGACCTGCCTTAATAGATCATCAGAAAGAATGTAGTATGTTAGAGTAGCACAGCAAGAATGGGAACACAGACACACTTTTCATCACGGTTCAGAAAACATCACTCAGACCAGTCATTCCCTACTGCAGTGTCATGAAGGCAGCAGATGGCAAAGTGCTAACTGCACCAGAAGGCTTTAAGAAATACCGTGGAGAAAGGAAAATAAGTTATAAGCATTTGGGGAGAATCCAAGATTGAGGCTAATGAGTTATTACTTGGCGAAGAGAGGCCTTCGATTCTTGTGGTGCAGAAATTAAAACTACAATGGGGAAGGAAAAAAAAAAAGCTTTTAAGCTGCAAGAGGCCCGTGACAGAGGTAGTACTACGAGTTCAGTAAAGGAGACTGACAACTGTGCAATTAGCATGTTTTCAGAAAACTTGTCCATGCAAATGGAAAGCAGAGGAGGGCCTCTGCAATCTGTAACAAATCAGCCCACATCAAAAGGAAACCTCAGGGCAGAGTGTGCGCCCTGCAGAACAGTTGTATTTGTCTCACCAACTATTTTGCTTCTGCTGTTGCTGCTGCATGTCAGCCTAAACCGGACCTTAAGCTAGATGGAGTCAGACCAGGTTATTTGTGGCAGCATCACAGGAGGATTAGAACAAATCAGGACTAGGGGAATACCCCTCTGCCGCACATCCTCTAGCAGAATATTCTTGATGGAAAGGCCAAGAAATGTATCACCTCTCTGTGCATCATTGATTTTCAGAAGCATTTTCTATTTCCTTAGGTAAAGGTCGTAGGTGATACAGTGCTGGTATTTCTGGGCTGTGTTTTCTTACCCCTTTTCTCCATTCAGTTTTAATGAACAGTCTAACTTTTCAGCCTGAGTTCCTTCCTCAAGTCTTTTAGAAACTTGGGACTGCAGCCCCAAACTACCTGGAGAACAGTAAAAGGATTAACATAGTCTTCTGTCTATGCAGACACTCAGATCAGAAAGCCATAGCCCTGACCACTCAGCATTGTATCTCAGCCTGTGCAATTTCCTTTTATTATTTCTTCACCTGCTGTTTCTTTCAACCTGTGTCAATATGTTCACATATGCATACATGGTAAAGAGTCCTGATTATCAACTAGCTTAATAAAAAACATTTTATTTATGGAAGTTTGAGCTGTCACACAAAGAAACAGCATATACCACTTATCAGCTAAGTGTTAGCTAACTCCAACCCTGTGATAACTCAAGAAGTAATGAAAATGGGTTGGAGAATGTTACTTAAAAGACTAGGAGTTGGGGGATTCCTTTATGAACATTTGTTATTTACAGACAGTTCTGTCCATCTGATCTATACGCTTTTTCCGCACTGATAACCAGTAACTGATGCAAGGCACATCTCTTCAGTAGTCTAAAGAAATGCCTGCAGTTCTGGCAGATGTACCCACCATTGTACATTACCTAGCTATGGTCCTGATAGCAGCAGAGCCACCACAGAATGGGTCTTAGAACAATCTCCGCAGCCACAAAGCCTCAGATGAATTTTGCAGTCTGTTTCATCACAGACTGCAGAACTATTATCAGAGCCAGAACACGCTAATTCAAAGTTATATGAAGTAAGTTTCCATAAGCCATAGAGATTCTTCTGGACTGCAGGGCAGAAATATCCTGAATGGTTACCAAAATTTACTTTTAATGGCTTTTAACTAATTCTTCACTTTTTAGCAAGAACATTTGGAGTCACCATGATTACTCCTTCAAGGAACAGAACAATGTGCCTGGGGAGATGCTCAATTAGGAAGATAGATTGGTTTCAGGCAGATAGTGTGAGGAAATCCTTATTTCTGGTTCCACACTTGGAGGCAAAGACTAAAAGCAGATGTTGGCAACTTCTGCTGGTGAAGAATTAATCTTTTTGCAGACTGTTTCTTTTTTCACCCCAGTGTTTGCTTAAGAAGGAAAAAAAGATCAGAAATTACAAGTTTAGTCAAGAGTCCCACCATAGCTTCTTGAGCACTAATGACTAGAAATAAAAATATTTTCTTTATTTGCAATAGGGAAATTTAAAAAGAACTGCGCAAACTGATTCATTTATGAAAGAAGGAGGATGGGATGGAGGAAGAATGGGAATGACTGCTTCATAAATTCTTCCTCTAGAAAGAAGCTATATCAGGTTTAAAAGCATAAAAACACAAGGCTGTTTAAAACAATAATATAACACACTTAAAAATCAAATTTCATTGAAATATATTGTTGAATGCAACAGGTAACATTTCTAAATATTATAAATATTTCACACAAATAATTTTCAATAGTGGCCTTAGCTGACTAATCTTACTTTTACAAAACGATGACAAAATTTTTTTGGTGGATTCATTCCTTCTATGGCAAATCTCTCTGTCTGAGAGACTTCCCTTTTTTTTTAACTGTCTATTCTCTTACTTTACCTCTGCAAGGATTTAGTGCACTGACAAAAAATTTCCATGTGTTTTAATTTCTTTATATTTCGTGATTTGCTAAATCTCACAGCAAAGGAAGAGGAGGCGCCCAGTTCACTCATGCCAATAATATAACTGTTATATGCAGCTTTTCTCAGCAAAGGTCTTTATATGCCACTTTAGTCAGCTTGGATAATACAGGTGCTTCTGAATCTTTGAACACTTTGTGTCTGCAGATCTACAAACCCTGACATTTGCGTAGAATCATTTTGATACTAAGAGCTTAACTGAAAACTGTGTAAAAGAAGGATCAGGACCTGTTATGAAATCCCTTTCATCCATTTTTTTACTTATAAAATATGATGGAGAATATAAGACTCATTTTTACCATATTTACCATAAAGGAATATATTAAATAATTGTTCCCTTTAATTACATCACTGCTTTTGGAGATGTAACATCTTTTCAAGAATCAATAAATGACATAAACAAAATTAACAATGGAGTGACAAAAACTGGAGAAGAAATTCAGATACACAACAGAATATATGACCTGAAATTCATACTATGTTGGACTATGTAAGAGGTTAATAGATAATAACCATTAGTGCCTTCATTTTGAAAGATGTGTCTTTTGGCTTTTATACTACCTATGTTCACTGAAAACAAATTTTATGCAAACTTTATTAGAGCAGTATTTTGAATATTTGTCGGTAAATTATACTTACCACCAATATGCTTCAAGAAATATGGGACTTTTGTGCCTGTTAATAAAACTAGGAATTTCTTTGGATGCAGTATAGCCTTTGAATTTCAATATTTGTAAGTGGTATTTTATCTTCTGCAGATTTTGATCCTCCATTGAACTACGTGGCTGTAAATGGACAAGAACAAGTATATTGTTCTTCTAAGCAAGATAAGAACTTCTCTAGGTTTTAGCCTTTCAAATGTTTTGCTTGCTTTTTATTCCATTTTTCAAGATAAAATGGCATTGGAAACATAGAAATAACACTAATACATTAGCAAAAATTAATGCCATTCTTATTTTCTCTTACAAAATGCTGTTTGTATTATCAAGATCAAACATTTTAAGTTCAAGCAGCATAAATGTTATTTATAGTGAATCTAAGAATCAGGTGCAAAACCTTTGATAGTTAAGGGAAATACACCCCAGAGACTCCTACATATTTTGTGTCAGGTCACTGCAGTGTAATTTATCATGCTTTTCACTTACAGGAGTGAATCAGAAGTAAAGATAATATTTAAAAGTGTGACATTCTTTAACTGTTACGTTTTAATGGCTTGTCAGTTTAATAATAGTTTGTGATAAGTAACATTAATACAAGGAATGCTTTGTAAAATTACAAAGACTGAAAGGTTATCATGACAATCATTCCACATAGTTCCTACACAGCTGACTCTGAGGACGCTTCCTGTAGTTTACTGGTAGTTATCATATGAGTCTTAAAGCTGTAAAGGAACTGTGTGTTAAATGGTTGTTCCTATCTCTTTGTCGTATGCTACAGCAAACTTTCTGAGTTTAAAAAATGATTTGGTAGTTACTCCACACTGAAGGAGACATTTACATACATACTGTGCATTGAAAACAGATGTGCTGATCTCTGTTTAGCTTGGAGAGTAGTTGTGAGAACTGACACTATAGCTAGCACCAAAGGTATTGACTGCGTGCAGAAATGCATATATTAGATGTCAAGAAACATGGAAAGTCTTGCAGTGATTTAATTCTTTAAGTTTATTTTTATTAAATTAATAGGTAGAATAGATCAGTAAAGATTTTCGAACCTGTGAACTTGGTTGCAACGGGAGATGCCAGGCTGCCTGTGCTGCTCCTAAATACAGGATTCTGATGCGGTGATTTAAGGAGAACTCTGAATCTGAGTTTGTAACTATAATGTGATGAATTTGCAAGTATTAGAAGAAAAATGTTATGAGAGAGGGAGAAAGGTCTGTGTGTCATTGTTAGGGTGTTAGGCAGCTACTACAGACACTGGTTCTAATGTGTTCCAAGGCTTGTTCTATCTCAATCAAATCCTCTTAAAGAAAATCTTCTTAAATTAATATAGATATGCGGTTTATAATAGTGATCAATTCTTCAAGTACTGTGTTTCTACAGAAAATTTCACGAACACAGCCACCAACAACTAAAAAGAATGAAGTCATTCATGGTAAAATATGGATAAGTAACAAGACCTCTTGACCAGATCATGAAGATTTCTTTTTTTCTCTTTGGCATTTCAAAACATCAGAGCACTTATTTTGTATTTTTCTTAGCTTTTGTGACAGAAAATAATTGTTCAGGTTCATGACTCCAGTATTATCCAATAAAAAGTGGGGGAATATAGTTTCCCAAAATGGGAGTTTTCCAGTCTGATTTTCACAACACATGTTTGCTGAAATATGTAAAAGTCTTCAAGATGAGCATTTCTGTTTGTAACTTCTGTTGAGTTATTCTATCAGAAGTTTTTAAACAGCAAGTAAGTATAACTGTTTTCCCAATAAATACTGCATTACAAAAGCTGCTCCTATAAGTCAGGGTTTAATTTCCCAAATTGCTAGAAAAAGAAATACAACACAAAACTTTCAAGAGTCGTATTCTTTTTTGAAATGCCCCTGAAGCTGCAGCAACAGCAAATGGAATAATAATTATTATATTGTGTTGCACCAGAAGCAGTATCAGTTGAAGTGCTTTCTGCATGTGTGTGTTTGGTCCCATACCAATACACAGGTTACCTCCTAAGTCCCTGGTAAAAGTATTGGTGAACAATAAAAGATGAAGCTGTTGAGATCATGAGATAATTCTTGCCAGTTTCTTTCAGTGGTTTCTTGCACTTGTTTTTGTGTGGGAGTCAGCTGGTGAAGCAGTTAGCACTCTAGAACATTGCATGTTCTATTTTAAGTACTTCTTTTACAAAGCAGAAAGAAATTCTTCAACATGATGGGTGCTCTGAACCTCAGGAGACCTCTAGGACAAGGCTAGCTAAACAGTCTTCGGGAGAGGTACTAATGTTGGCAATCCTGTTTCCAGATAAAGGAACTGCACAAGAAAATCTCTTGATTTGCCTGTATTGGCACCACCTAGATAACTTAAAATAAAGACCTACAATGGTATCTGCTCCCCAGACTCTTACTACCATAAAGGAAGTGAAGGGAAGTTTAGTACAGGTATGTCTCATGAAGAAGGTGGGCGCCTGCAGATGATGCAGAGGCACAAGGTCTAATTAGAGTGCTAATCCTCCGGCAGTATGTTCTCCTGATTTCCCCGCTAAACATTTGGATTTCTGCAGCTGAGCACCCCTACTAACACTGGCTGAGTGTTTTTGGACTGTGTTTGTCATAGGTAATACATTACAAATACAAACGTAACAGTAATTGTTAATTCCACAGTATAATGCGACATAGAAACTTCAGTTGAGAAATCCATCAATTTACATAAGAAATTAATCTTGTTCTGTTTTCTGATTATCATTTAAACATACTGGCAACCTTCTTAAAGATCATATTGGTGCTCTTGCTACAGGTCATCTTCCTTCCTTCTTAGTAGGAAGAGATTGGAAAAGATCTATAACAAACAGTATTTTCTGTAAGTTATGGAAGATCATGAAGTTTCTAAAAGCATATTTTGTTGTAAGCAATGAAATAGCATTTATATTATTCTCTGTTAAATACTAGCCCTATTTGCAGTTTAAAGCCTACAGGCTCAACATCTAAAAGCTATAATGAAATGTAATTAGATATTTTTTTCTTTTATTTAACTCACTAACTCCTGAGGCATAGTTTCCCCTACAAACTAAGCAATATCTTCAAGACTCCTAAAAGATAATTACTTGTACATTGTTTTCTGGCATACATCTTCTATAGCTACTGTATAGTGTAAATTTTTTAAAAAGTTGCAATACCAATATCTATCCTTCTCTAAAGGTCTTGACATATGTTACTGCTTGACAGCAAGTGAGCTAAAATTCTATGGAAAGGACATTATTAAATGAGATTTAATATTTATAAAATCTCTCTATTATCTTTTATAATTATTATTATCTCTCTAATATATATTAAATCCCTCTAAAAATATGCTTTACAAGCATATTTTATATAATATTTTTTACTAAGTAGAGGGAAAAAGATTAATTATCTGTGATTAAGTCAATTCATCCTGCAAGTGAAAAAACAGCCATATTTTGCAAATTAAGGCTATTGATATGGGTCATCATAACATTATTCAAATGAGGAAAATAAAAAGTAGAAATAATATTTATATTCTAAAGGAAAAACCTAAGCCTTAATCCTGCAAGCACATTGACATAGAGTTAAACTTAATAAGACCTGAGCTAGAGTTTGTTTGGTACATATATGTTATCAGGGTTTTTGGAATGGGCAATATTTAAGTCCACAGTTAAAATATAACCTTATATATGTGGGAGGTAACTGTGTGTTTCCAAAACCATTTACATATATCACAGCAGTCTGATAAGAGGAAAAGCTGCTTCTTTACGGTGTTCATGATTGTTACGGAAAAAATGGGTCTCTCTTGTGATCCAAAATAATTGCTCAGTCAGCGATTGGTTTCCTTTGTCCATGGGTAGATTATTTACCTCTGTCTTTCCCAGACTTTTCTTATAACTTATATTTTTACTTAAAATGTCTATTCCCTTTGCATGGATAGAGAAACGGATATTTTCACAATTTTTCAATATATTCAACGTAAGTAAAAGATAGATCTTACAATTATTAATAATTGTATGCATATACTGTAGTACATAATTGTGATGATGAAAGATTTCATAGGTCTGTGCAAAAATGCAGCATGAAACTCAATGTTGAAATGCTATTGTTCAAATTTGAATTTGAAGGAGTGATTGTGCCCCTGTACTCGGCACTGGTGAGGCTGCACCTTGAATACTGTGTTCAGTTTTGGGCCCCTCACTACAAGAAGGACATTGAGGTGCTGGAGCGTGTCCAGAGAAGGGCAACGAAGCTGGTGAGGGGTCTGGAGCACAAGTCTTATGAGGAGCGGCTGAGGAAACTGGGGTTGTTCAGTCTGGAGAAGAGGAGGCTGAGAGGAGACCTTATCGCTCTCTACAACTACCTGAAAGGGGGTTGTGGCGATGAGGGTGTTGGCCTCTTCTCCCAAGTAACTAGTGATAGGACAAGAGGAAATGGCTTCAAGTTGCACCAGGGGAGGTTTAGATTGGATATTAGGAAAAATTTCTTCACTGAGAGGGTGGTCAGGCATTGGAACAGGCTGCCCAGGGAGGTGGTGGAGTCGCCATCTCTGGAAGTGTTCAAGAAACGTGTGGATGTGGCGCTTCAGGACATGGTCTAGGGGACATGGTGGCGCTGGATTAATGGTTGGACTTGATAATCTTGAAGGTCCTTTCCAACCTAGTGTTTCTGTGATTCTGTGATTCTGTAAGCTCCACCTCTCTCTGCTGACATTAGTCAATGCTTTGTTTAGCAAGTTTTTCTTTGTCACAATGTCATGGTAAGAAACCATTTTGTATCCTGTTTTCTTCCCTCTGAAAGAACATTTCCTTAAGCAATGAACATTTCTCTATTGTTGATGAGTATGACTTGGTACCAGATGAGTCTTAATTCTATTCAAATGTGCAGTAGAGTGCCAGTTTAAGATACTATGAGTCTAAATTCACTACAGAAATAAAATATTCACCCTTTTAATTTAGCAAAGTCTTTATCTGTCAATGATCTACATAAAATTTACTTTGCAGCTTGCATTTATTATGTTTTTAATACACAAACTGGTCCAGTGGTGATGACAAAGAAAACTTTTTTTCCTTGATAAAAATAAGGAAAAAGTTGATAACCTCACCCTATATAACAACTTGAGGATGAATATACAGACTTTTGAGCAGGGCCTGTTGCGACAGGACAAGGGGTAATGGTTCTATACAAAAACAGGGCAGATTTAGACTAGCTATAAGGAAGATATATTTTAGTATGGGGGTGGTGAAACAGTGGAACAAGGATGCCCCATCCCTGGAAAGATTCAAGGTCAGGTTGGATGGAGTTTCACCACCTTCTTTTAGTATAAAACCATTACCCCTTGTCCTGTCACAACAGGCCCTGCTCAAAAGTCTGTCCCCATCTTTCTTATAAGCCCCCTTTAAGTACTGGAAGGCTGCAGTAAGGTCTCCTCAGAGCCTTCTCTCCTCCAGGCTGAACAACCACAGCTGTCTCAGTCTTTCTTTACAGGAGAGGCGTTCCATCCTGCAGATCATTTCTGTGGCCTCCTCTGGACCTGCTCCAATGGGTCCATGTCTTTCCTGTGCTGATGCAGCACTCCAGGTGGGATCTCACCAGAGCAGAGCAGAGGGGCAGAATCACCTCCCTTCACCTGCTGGCCACGCTGCTTTGGATGCAGCCCAGGGTATGGTTGGCCTGCTGAGCTGCGAGCACACATTGCTGGCTCATGTCCAGCTTTTCATCCACCAGTACCCCCAAGTCCTTCCTGGCAGGGCTGCTCTCAATCCTTTCATCTCCCAGCCTGTATTGATACTGGGGTTGCCACAACCCAGGTGCAGGGCCCTGTACTTGGCCTTGTTGAACCTAATGGGGTTCACATGGGCCCATTCCTTGAGTTTGTTGAGTAATTCAACCACTTAGTGATGTAATTACATGAAATTAGTAAAATTCCCTAACATTAGCCAGTATTTAACACTACGTATACCTATCCAGGTATGTTAATGTTTGATTCAGCTAGCCTGTCACGAAGCCTTCTGTGATAAATAATTTAGGATGCATACTTAAATGTAAACAAATAAGTGACCGCAGGAGGATAACTCCTTTTATAGCTGAACTTCTACAGCATGAACTGCATGCCCAAACAAAAATATAACAATTTTTATTATTATCCTACATTAAAAGCAATTCACAGAATATGCTGTTTGTACCTGAATTTTCAACGTCAGGAGGAGATTCTGAATGAGCACTACCTTGAGGTCACTGTATCCATGGGCTCAGATAAATTTGCAGGATCAGTGTTATCACCTCCATAATGATACATGCATATCTGACCTAAGCAAGTCACTGACTACCAAGTAATTCACATCACTGCCTGGGACCTGAGCAAGCTTGGTGACTTCAGGGTTTCCCATCACAGAATCACAGACAGAATCACTAAGGTTGGAAAGGACCTTCAAGATCATCGAGTTCAACCGTGTCCCCTAAACCATGTCCTGAAGCGCCTCGTCCACACGTTTTTTGAACCCTTCCAGAGATGGTGACTCCCCCCCCTCCCTGGGCAGCCTGTTCCAATGCTTGACTACCCTCTCAGTGAAGAAATTTTTCCTAATATCCAATCTAAACCTCCCCTGGCGCAACTTGAGGCCATTTTCTCTCATCCTATCACTAGTTAGTTGGGAGAAGAAACCAACACCCACCTCACCACAACCCCCTTTCAGGTAGTTGTAGAGAGCGATGAGGTCCCCCCTCAGCCTCCTCTTCTCCAGACTGAACAACTCCAGTTCCCTCAGCCACTCTTCATAAGACTTGTGCTCCAGACCCCTCACCAGCTTCATTGCCCTTCTTTGGACGTCCTCAAACCACTCAACATCCTTCTTGTAGTGAGAGGCCCAAAACTGAACACAGGATTCAAGGTGCGGCCTCACCAGTGCTGAGTACAGGGGCACGATCACTTCCCTACTCCTGCTGGCCACACTATTGCTGACACAGGCCAGGAAGGTCTTG
>NW_010540803.1:16169-27591 GCF_000687285.1 Phaethon lepturus
GGGCACACTGCCGGCTCATGTTCAGCCGGCTGTCAACCAGCACCCCCAGGTCCTTTTCCACCGGACAGGTCTCCAGCCACTCCTCCCCAAGCCTGTAGCGTTGCATGGGGTTGTTGTGGCCAAAGTGCAGGACCCAGCACTTGGCCTTATTAAACCTCATACAGTTGACCTCTGCCCATCGATCCAGCCTGTCCAGATCCCTCTGCAGAGCCCTCCTACGCTCCAGCAGATCAACATTCCCACCCAACTTGGTGTCATCTGCAAACTTACTGAGGGAACACTCAATATATTCCCATATTTTTCAAAACAAGCAAACAATCCCTTATGCTATTCAATTGGTAATTTCATAGAAAATTCGAAAGACCTGCTCAGCTGGTTATGGTGATCTCAGGAAATACCCATTTAAAATATGTGGTTTTCAGTCGCTTCTCTCTTGGAATTTCTGGCAAGATAAATTGTCCAGAATTTTATATGGCTTTTAATGGATTTTATGTCTCTTTATGGAAATTTTTAGAGGGGTTTTCAGTTGGCTGAAAATATTTGACAGACATATTATCATAATATGTATATATTATTTGACAGACATATTAGCATAACTAATCTGTCATTCCTTAGTGAGTATGAAAGTTCAGTTAAGTATGAAAGTTCTTTTGTTTTGCAAGTATTTCCCACAATTTTTTTCATTAAATGTTTACAAAATCACTCCCTTGTCTGTGTCTGATACATGATGTTGGAATTAATACTACATTTCACAGCAATTTGAATTTGTTGAAGTTGTTTAAGGACACAATTCTGGATATGAATTTGAGTTTTCAAGACAGATAATAGACAGAGAGTACCCATTGAAATAAAAGGAAAACATGCATGTATTTTCTCTGGAATGCTTTGAAAAGCTCAACAGTAATAATTTTTGTTAGACCCATTTTTGTGAGGAGGTAGTTGCCTTTTTTTAATGGTTCATAGCCAATACAGTCCCCATATGGGATACAAAAGCTGCTTTTCATCCTTAAGGTGGACTTCTTGAGGACCTTATAGCACAAATAGCATTTCTAAAAGGCATGGGTAGATATTTCATTGTTGTTTCTGTATTTATAGCTGTGGTATGAGAACTTCTTTATGAACCTAAGGCTGAGTTGGATCAAAGGGACTGGAGAGTGCCCTGGCCAATCTGAACATTGTTTAGTATTGCTTTGAAGCAGGAGCAATATCAAGTCTTCCTGCTGAATTCAGACGTTGTTATTTTCTTTTTAGTTTGCTTGCAAAAGAAAAATGGCAGCAATTTTATTTTTCTCTGAAGACAAATATTGCAAGGTTTTTACAGTAATACAGGCAGACTGAGTAGTCTCAAAGGTCTGTGAAGGAAGAAAGGGATGTTGCTATTCAATTAACACTTTAGATTTTTTTTAAGCTTAATTACCTGCAGAACCACAAAACCACGAAACTAGCACAAACTTGGAGACCGACTAATGACTATGTGCTCCCATAAAGAATGACCCCAACACACAGACCTTTTTTAAGTGCATTAAAGAAATAATAAAAGAGAAGTTGTGTGTCTCCTCCACCAACGTGCAGAACCCATTGAAAGCTGGATGATTGTGGCTGAGCAGTGAGACATAACCCTTCAGTGACAGCACAAAATGATGAAATTTCCAGGCTCCATCAATACAGCAGTTCAATTAGCTGAGCATCCTAGTGATTTCAGCAGCCTGTTTTCAACACTGGCCTGTACTTGATCACCCACAGGTAAATCCATGAACTAGTGTAGCACAAAGTTAAATGTTAACGTGTCCACAATGTCTTTCTAATATTGCTTACATGCTGAAACTCGAGGCAAAATTTATTTATTTATTTGTTTGTTTGTTTATTTATTTATTTATTCTGAAAATGGAACTTTAAAAACAACCTAACTGTAACATTGTGACACACAAAGCCTCATTACATATATTCCACTGATGGATGTGTTCGGCAAATCAGAGTGAATTTCTATCCCACTGGAATTAAAACGCTTTCAGGATTCTAAGCAACATGAATAGTGAAATGCTGCATGTTTCTGAATGAGTAATGACTGATCTTTTCTTCTTTTCTAATAAGGCTGATTTACAGCTTATGTAAAATCAAACGTTACAAACCAAAGGTGAAAGAACCTTTGAGTCTTTTGGAATGTATAGTAAGCACTGAAATATAAAGGAAAATATGACATATGGAAAAAGTGTTGCAGTGTAGGCAGCTAAGTAGAAGAATAACTTATTTTAAACCATTCTTTCCTTGCAAATTCCCTGAAATGGACAGGAACTGCTATGATCACTGATGATACATTCTTCTGTACTGTCATCCCACACTGGCACCCATTCAGCTTTCCCAGTGAGGCATTATAGCATCACAGTCCCCAGTTTTCTTCATAATTAAGATAGTATTCAGGATGTCACTCATGCAGCATTGTTACCTGCTTCAGCCTAAAAGACATGCCTTATAACTCTCTGTTCAGAAATGTCAGAATTAAGTTACTAGACATAAAAATTAACTACAGCAGCTTTTCTGAATCTGTTCACACATATGTGCACACTTTTACTACAGCTACACAATGGCAGAGGCAACATACAGAAGACAAGCAAAGCTTTGATGTTCCCTACCATCTCTAAAAGCATATAGAAAATGAAAATTTGCAAAATGAACTGATGCAGACCTGTTTGTGCAGGAGGTGGGATTGTCATGTTCATATTATTTTACTGCTATAGTAATGGATAACCCCACTAGAGTCAATAGAAACAACCACCTTAAAGATGGATTCTGCTATTGCATTACAGTGCTGAGGAGGAATGGTAGTGTGTTGGGAATATACATTTCCATCTATTTCCTCCTCGAGCATCCAATCTCCAACAGCCTAATGCTTCTCTGCATCTTGCTCAGTGCTGGAGGAGAAGAGAAGCATAATGGGAAGAATTCCAGTGGCAGTGATAGTTGTATAAATCCAATTCCTATCATTATACCTGATCTAGAAGACAAAGCTAGCTTAGACATTTCCAAAATTCCTATTCTTTTACACAGTAAGTTTTTAAAAGATAAACCCCAGAAAGAATGATCTCAACAGAAACTTCTAAAGACAAGGGACCCAGTCATTTTTTTTGGCTATTACGGCAACTAGCACCAGTTACAGAACAAATATTACCAATCTTGACTGTCAGTATTTTTAATACACCGTATTTGCCCCAGCAATTTCAACATAAAAAGACTCATGGCTCCAACACTTTTTTGCCATTATACTGAAAAATTCAGAACATGTTTTGTCTCAAGACTTTCTTCAGTGACTATTCCTGGAACAAGAACTTGACTTTATTTCCTGGTGCAGAAAAAATACGCTCTTACAGTCATCTGGGAGAAACACATCTTTGCTTAAGTCCACCTCCACTAATTTACCACCCTTTGACATGACTTGTAGTTAAAGTGATAACCTGGCTAGATTTCCTTTTCATGAAGTAAGTCTGTCATCTGATAAGAACAATATGGGAAGAAATACTTGTATAGATTAAGTGCATCTCGTGAAATTCACTTTGCTTTAAATTTGAATTTAATGCTTTACTCTTTATTATTATCATTTGATCTTTTAATCAAGGTACTACCAGATTAAAAATATTCAAATAATTCCCATTTCACTTGTCCTTTCTTATCTTTAATCAAATATGAACAATAGTACTAATTTTCTGCATGTTCTTTTCCATTTCTTCATCCAAAGGGTTTAAGTTATATTGTTTAGGAAAGACAATACATTTCACTCTGAAGTTTGCTGGTCAGATTGTTAGGAATCCCATAGCTTGTCAAGAATTACCACTCCAAATATTCACTTGAAACAAAAGCGTGTGATCTCACAAATGCAGGCTGATTGCACCATCCTCTACAAATCTTCTAGACACCTGGTCCTGATTCTCCACCGCTTCGTACCTTGAGTCATCATCTCCAGCGACAAAAAGCATATTAACATACAGCTGTGGAGAACTGATCCAGCATTTCCATCATTCATCTTCCGAGGTATAAAGAGGAATCAAGAAAAGTGTCCTCCCAGCGATATTGATCTGGGACAAGGGAGAGGGGATCAATAGAGAAAGTGGAGAGAGATTTCCAACAGAAACTCTTTGCAGAATGTGTCTGTATGGACTGGTTTTTACACTGAGTACAAAGATGTGAAGGTTTTGATTAAGAATGAATGGCAGCATGCTTACACAAATTCACCATGGACATCAGTTCACTTCTCCAGAGTTTTTCACGAGTTGTTCCTCTATTTTTGATGGAAACATCAGAGGTCCCCTGTCCATTATCATAAAATCATAGAATCATAGAATAGTTTGGGTTGGAAGGGATCTTTCAAAGTCATCTAGTCCAACCCCCCTGCAATCAGCAGGGACATCTTCAACTATCTGGTTGATTCAATTGATCAGGTTGCTCAGAGTTCTATCCATTATCATCACATATGATAAGGTAAGTTAAGTTTCTTTGCATTAGAAACAAAAGCAGTACAGACCAGAAAGATCAAATGACTAAATGTAAATATGGTGACTGCAGTACAAGTTTCTTAGGCACTTATACGTATGTATGATTTGACTTCGTATTTCTAAATACATAACTTTAGTGGAAATATTCAGTAAATAGGATTATGCACTTCAAGCCTTTGCATTTTCAATTCAGGTTCGTATAAGTGTTTGTGTGTATGTGTCTAAATAGAGTTTGTTTTATTTTATTTTTTTCAATATGTGTAATATATATAGTTCATATTCTTTGTGTTTATACATGTTTATATATAATACATAAATATATATTATTGATAAGGTAGTAAACATTAGTGTAAATATTATTTGTGTATATAGTTTCTTTTTAAGTGAACAAATATTTTTTGTTGCCCATTCTGTTTCAAAGTTTTGCTTTGCTTTTTAACCAGAGGAACCAGAGTTATTATTGCTCACAGAATTCCTCATTAGGTCCACCAGAAGTACAGAATTTACAGACTAATTTAACTCTTGTCATGACTCTGTGAACTGAAGCTCCACTCTGACAGAAAGGAAAAAGAAAGAATCACTGCACAGTGCTGCCCCTTGACTGATAGATTGACACATTGGAAGTGGATTTGCCTACACCTCTCTAGTGTCCTTATGGCATGCCAATCCTATGTCAAGCCCTTCATGTATCTGTAGACCCACAGGCCAAGAGGATAATACACCAATTTCTGTGTGGCAGCAGTTTTATCTTGACATTTCACCCCCATGGTTTTCTGGGAAGAATTTAAATTGGCCTTAGCATTTAAGATTGGCTCTGGTTTTCCAACAATGTTATAGCAAGTCTGTGTTAACAAGAGGGAGAAATGCACCATTTCATACTAGTTAATAGGTCACATTTCATCATCCCTTAGGATATTTTATTCAGTCTATTAAACATTTCCAGTTTTGTTCTGGTCCAGTGTAACAACAAAAAGCTCTTACTTTTATCACTCACTCACTTTTGTGGACTGTTCTCTATCAGGAAAGCATTCAGCACTATAACCACTGAACACTCTGAAAAATGAGATATCGACGAAATATTGCCATTGCTTTAAACTCACAGAATTGAGCTAAAGCCTGATTTGGAGGAATACCTTCAGTCAGGTCATCATGGCACCTTTTTACAATGGCCAAATTTTAACAATCTTTGTTTTAATTATAACGAACTGTGTTTACATATATGTTTCTATAATATAGTACGAAGATTCTATACCTGGGGTGTGTGCATGGATGTGTTTATTTTTATATATGAATGAATGTAGATACAAATACATTTGAAAACCGGTAAACTTTGACACAACAGCTGTTGATCCAGTATCTGTTAACTTTATCAGTCAAGAAGCATAACTTTTCTTTTTTACATACTAAGTATAAATTATAGGTTTTACTATTAAAGAGGAAAAACAAAAGGAATAGAGAATAGTGTAGCAGAATTTGTAACAAAACTTGGAACAAGGATGGGTATGTGAGTGTCATGGAGAACAAAAACTGTGCTGGAATTTAGGCCACATTTTGGTGGAGCTTACTGTATATACATGCATATACATGCTTGGCCATTATAAGGTCTTATTTGCACAGTGTATAAGCAGAGGCTGGAATGTTTTTCTTTTATTTTCTTGGTTGTGGAGTTAATATCTTTTACCATTATGCTGCTAGGAAGTACATTACCTTAATAATTCATAGTTAACAAAAATTTTCTCAAGTGGTTTGATGACAAACATGACTATCTGCATTTTATACTTTCTTTAAATGAGGGAACTTTTGTGGCAAGTATACTGCTAGGGTAAATCAGGGAAAGTAAGTCTGATCATAGGATTTTTAAAATTTGAGCCTTCTCAGACAGAATAGGCATTAATCTTGTTATCAGTGACATTTTCCTACTGTGACTTTCTGTCATATTTGGATGTAAATTTGAATTGTTAGAGTCAATCCTTTGGATGTCAATTAAATTATACCAGCATGGTTTTTCCTTAATACAAATATAAGAAACCATTTTTTTGGTGCAGCTTGGAGCAAAAACTTGTGACTCTTTCTTCCTGATTCAAGACACCTTTTCATTTTGCAATATGTGCATATGTGCCTCCAATGGCATCACATTTCTTGCAGAGCCACAGAAGTGGCTTGTCTCATATGGCTGGAGAGTAGTCTCAAATGGCTAGTGCTAAAGCACCACTGTTTACATTTCCTTAGTATCTCCAAAGCTATTCATAGTGCTCAGACTGAAGTAAAAAGTCTGATTCATCATTATCATGATGACAATTTTCTGGAGCCTTGAAAAACATGGACTCCTAGAGACTGTGTTTTCACAACTGTGTTTCTGACAACTGGAAAATGAAACTTCCAGGAATGTTGCTGGCTAAGCATTTGCAGTTTTGGGATTTTGCTGAAATAAGATTTTTATGGGTACAAATATGAAAATGCTAGGCTGATTGAAGCATTACTTTCTGTATATTGGCATAGGAGCACCAAAGTCTATTGAACTGTACCATTCACACCACTTAAGCATCTGACCAGTGGGAAATTTACCATACTGGAAGATGTTGATGGACAGCCACTGATGTACTTGCATCCTGAGAAATCCCAATGGTACTATAATCAAAGAAACTTATAACTTTTCATGAGCTGAGCTTTTCACTACTTGAATCCCAAACGGATTACAAAGGAAGTCCCAAGGAATGTATCTCTTCATTTCCATTTGTGGCATACTCACCCCCCACAGAAAGTCATAGACTTACGGGTTTGGAAGCTGTTTTCTTTTGCAACCCATACTACAAGCAAATTAGTTTCTCTTAATTAATAGCTGTGCAGTATTACACACCATTATCATATGAGCAACTCATCATCTCCCCCAAGTGGATCATTACATTATATTAACAACAGACTGGTTTATGCCTATTTTAAATCTTCTTATTTCTTCTATGTTCTGATTCAATATGGAGCTTGCATTAATGAAACTGCTACATGTCAAAAATGAGTAATGAAAAAATGCAAATGTACTTGTGTTTCTTCACTGAAGAGAAAGTGGTTCATTTACAGCTTTTTTCCATACAACAAACTTTACCTGTACTTATGCATGTGCACATATATATATATGATACGAATTAAATGGTGGACAAGGAAACAAGTAAGTTTCCTTCATAAAATTTCTTGGCTTTTACTATAATTAAACACAAGAAGAGGCACGACATTGCTGAAACACAACAGGTTCCTTACAAATATAAAGCAGCACTTCGTACTGTGAGGGCGACTGAGCACTGCCACAGGTTTCCCAGGGAGGTTGTGGAGTCTCCATCCCTGGAGATAGTCAAAAGCTGTCTGGACACAGTCCTGGGCAACCAGCTGTAGGTGGCCCTGCTTGAGCAGGGTTATTGAACCACATGACCTCCAGAGGTCCCTTCCATCCTCAACCATTCTGTGATATTTTGATTCTATGAATGCTTATCCCAGCTCCTTTAGCTTATAATAATATGCATAACTGATTCTAGAAGGACACGTCACTGTTAATAAAAACTGACACAGTCTTAACTGCATTACATTAATACATCACTCCTCTGCTACCTATGTCTTTCTCGGAGAGCTATAGCAAAATTTATGTCAGCATATCCTTCTAATACTCCATTCTTTCCACCTGCCAGTGTTGTTTGGCTTGGTAAGTGCTAGTTGGAGATGTTGTATTATATCTATGTCTCCATTACTTTTCAGAATAATTTTCTGGCTGCTCTCAGGGGAAACTAATACATGTATCTTCTTCATTGCATGAGACATCAGACCAGGAAGGCAGAAGAATACAGGTAGGGCAGCCATTGAGACATAAAAAACCCATCAACAAAGCAGAACTCTGCTATGATTAACTGGCAGATGGGTAAAACTTTCAGTTGTAAGGAACTGGGATGTTGTTAGTAAAAAATAATACATTAGGATTACTCAGTTTACACCACCAGGCATTATCAAAAAGTGAAGATACTGCAGTGATTAAGAATATTTCAAAGAGATCTTAGATGTGTAGACAAATGTGCTCTTCATGGAGATCTAAAACTGTATTTAACAATGAGCTATCAATGTTATCATCATCTGAAAATGGCACCTGAGAACATTAACTTGAGGCTTTAAAATTTTAATCCTGGAAAATGAGTAAGAAATGCTAATGGCAAAGTGCAAGCAAAATGTTGGAGTAGAAGCTTATTAGTTTGGAAATAGACAAAGATAGTTGTGTCGTATACGGAAAGTATGACAATGTTGGACAGAAAGTCTGTTGAATTTTATGGAAAAAATAATTCTTCTTAGTCGATTTTGGGTTATACTGCTCTTGGCTCAGTATTTCCTGGTAAAAAATTCAATGTCAGCCCTTACTCCTCCTGAAATTGAAGTACTCCTCACACACTTAGAAATGGACTTTAAAGGTTGAAGCTGTAAGTGGCCCTTAAAGACTCCAGGTAATCTTGTGTTACCTCACTCTGTGTACTACTTTTTTTCCCAAAGTGGCAATCTAGCACTTGTTCTGTGGTTTCACATTCATATGTAATTTGCACTCACAGAGAGGGTTTGGAATAGCAAATAGCAAATTGGAGCAGCAGAACTTGCATGCTCTTTGCTCAGCTGTAAATGATGACATAAGGTAGTAAAGACTTAAAAGCTTTGTTTGAATACTGCTGGGAAAAGGAGGAAAAGAATATAATCCTGAGTTTTGTGTATGACAAGTTTAAATTAAGTATTATCTAAATAAAACCTTGTTTCCCTAATCTACAAAGAGTAAGCAGATTACATTTGCTACTTCAAGTTACTAAAAAGTCTTTTCATCTCTGCCAGACAAGGAATTCTCCAGCCAAATGATGAGGTTTTTTGTTGAAATCTTTTTGTTTCATTGTAGTTAGGGATTTGAGTGTTCAGCTGAAAGTGTTTCTTTCGCTTTTTCTTGAGGCAAAGACGACCATTCTCCCAATGGATACAACAGGACACACAAAGAAAGGTTTTAGTATTGTTTTCTGCAGTGGAAGCTACCCTGTTAATCTCTTAGTACTGAGCATTACCATCAGTTTTGCAAGGATGACAGATGTAACAGATTGAGAGGAAGAATAAATAAATCTATGCCAATGTCCAGATTGCTATATCTGGCTTAATTAATTACCTCAGGGAAATGGCTATCTCTGCACTACATCACAGATACAGCAGTAGCTGGAAAATAGAAAAAAAAAAGCCCTTGTATTCCTTACAGTAATTCCAGGAGTCCCTGGTATGTTTGCATTTATTCATGTATTAGTTAGAGAATGGTCACTCCATTCACTAAGAGGAAATATCAAAACTCATTATTATTATTCAAACTGCAGTGTTTTATGGTGACTGTGGCTCATCTTCCCATTGCCCCATCCGTACTGAGATCTCTCCCCAGACTATGTTTGCCATAGTACAAGGCTTTCTTCCTTCTCAGTATAGCAAGGACTGTTTGCTCAATTAACATACATATTTCCACAGACAGCCCAAAAGAAGCAAATAGTTGACTAAAATCCATGGACCTGTTTTGAAGTAGAACACGTGGTTTTATGGGATAATATTAAGATTGGGATTTCAGTTATTCAGTGGTAAACTAGAACATGTTCATACAAAATTGATCTATTGTAGAAACAGTCTACAGTCTGTTATTAAAAAAGCAATTTTTCATCAAAACATTGTTGATGAAAAAAAGACAACCTAACCTAGTATTACAGACTGCTCAATCATCTTTTTTCAACCATTTTGGAAAAAAAAACAAAACCCCTGTTCTAGCATAAAATGGATAAAACACATATGGATTTTCTTTTTAAATTTTGTCTTTAGTAGTAAGAAGGCAGGCAGCACATCATTTGTTTTTGAAGGGAGTTGGAAATAATAAAAATATTCTTTTAAAGTCTGTATCTACAACCAACTGAAGATAAAAGTCAGACTCATATTTTGGGGGGAATTTTTTTCTTTTCCACACATAATGTCAGGCCATCTGTCAGACATATAAAATGTAACATTAACATGAGTTGTTTACATCCAGAAGGGATACTTCTCATAACATTTGGTATTTCTTAAAGGGCAGAGTGACACGGCTGCTGTGGTCAGAAAAGTAACAATGATACCTCTGTGCAGAACAGATTGGCTCTCTAGGTTAGATCTTCTGGGGAAAATTTATGTAGTTAACTTGACTTAAATTGAGTTATATTGATTTATGTCAGTATTAGTCTCTCTGTGTGTTCAAGTTATGTTAATGTCTCTTACTGATAAAACCGTGTACTTTGTACACCACAAAATAAAGTTGGGCACAAAATCGTGGGAGACATGCTGAAAATCATTACAGATTTTGTAATTAACCTATTTTTTTTCAGCAAGATCAGACTGAAAGATCTTGAATTTATTTTCTGAGAGAAACGAGAAAAGGTCCAGACTATTCTATAGCTGAAACAATAACTGTTGCATCAACAGGATAGTGCAGAGATTTATGAATGGGGTTTAAACTACCTTGCTTATTGAACAGTGTTGTGGATTTTTTTAAACTGAGATTGATATAATTAGAATATTCTTGCTATCGAAGATAGTTCTTGACTGATTTGAGTATATGTTAATACATACATAGAGATATGTGAATATGCTACTTTACCATCTGTATAGCAATGGCACTATGCACAGAGGAAAAATGTACAACTAGGAATAATCAAGTCAGATGCTGGAAGTTTTATTGGACATCACTATTAATCATGTAATTTTCAAAAATTTGGTGTATATTTGTGTAGAACAAGTATAAGTGAAGTATTACATAAATACTTAAATACATTTTAGAATTTTTCTAGAATCCATATGCAATTTTATGGAAAAGTTTATATCAGGTTTACTATGGAACAGTATATTAGTATATTCCTAATTCCAGCTCATTTTCAGAGTCT
>NW_010540803.1:27622-29252 GCF_000687285.1 Phaethon lepturus
TTCCCTACATTTATATTAGAAAACTTCCTTCCTTCATCTAACAGAAAATACATCTTCAAATAAACAAAGATAACTTTCTACTGTGAAAATCAAGTTAATCTGCTATTCCCTTATTTTAAAACAGCAACAATAATCCAGCAGCCAGTGGTGTTGTGCCATGGTAGAACAAATTTTGTCTCACAGACTATCTTACAGCCACTTTCTAATGAATATGTAAATGTTAATGTACAAGCAGTTCTGCTACGAGTCATTTCGTAATTCAAGTGGAGGCTTGATAGTGTCAAATGCCTGAAGAGCTCTGCATGAAAGTCAGAAGTTCTAGATGTGGGAGGTGGGTTTTTTTCCTTAAATAAAAAAATATTTAATAAGTGAGGCAGACATTTGAAAAGTATAAGATTAAAATCTCAAGGGATAGTATAAGCAGATGTTTCCAAATTCTTGACTAACTTCAAATTTGTCCGTAAGTTATCATTATAACCATTTTACCTTACATGACAGTTCATACATGCACTCAACCACTTGGTTCCCAAACAGCCCCCTGCATCGTCATGGTTCTTTCATGATATTCCTTCACAGAATCATCGAACCATAGAATCACTCAGGTTGGAAAAAACCTTTGAGACCTTCAAGTCCAACCATTAATCTATCACTGTCAAGTCCACCACTAAACCATGGCCCGAAACACCACGTCTGCATGTCTTTTGAATACCTCCAGGGATGGTGACTCAACCATTTTCCAGGGCATCCTGGTCCAATATTTGACAACCCTTTTGGTGAAGAACTATTTGCTAATATCCAACTTAAACCTCCCCTGTTGCAACTTCAGGCCATTTCCTCTTGTCCTATCACTTGTTACTTGGGAAAAGAGGCTGACACCCACCTCACTACAACTCCTTTCAGGTAGCTGTAGAGAGTGATAAGGTCTCCCAACAGCCTCCTCTTCTCCAGATGAAACAACCCCAGTTCCTTCAGCCACTCCTCATAAGACTTGTACTCTAGACCCTTCATCATCTTCATCGCCCTTCCTTGGACTCTCTCCAGCAACTCAATGTCCTTCTTGCAGTGAGGGGCCCAAAACTGAACACAGGATTCAAGGTGCGGCCTCACCAGTGCCAAGAACAGGGGCACGATCACTTCCCTACTCCTGCTGGCCACACTATTTCTGACACAGGCCAGGATGCTGTTGGCCTTCTTGGCCACCTGGGCACACTGCCGGCTCATGTTACGCCTCCTGGCAACCAGCACCCCCAGGTCCTTCTCTGCCAGGCAGCTTTCTATCCACTCTTCCCCAAGCTTGTGGCATTGCATGGGGTTGTTGTGACCCAAGTGCAGGACCCAGCACTTGGCCTTGTTGAACCACATATAGCTGGCCTTGGTCAATTGATTCTGCTTGTCCGGATAGCTCTGTAGAACATTCCTACCCTCCAGCAGATCCCACCCAACTTGGTGTCATCTGCAAACTTACTGAGGGAGCACTCAATCCCCTCATCCAGATCACTGATAAAGATATTAAACAGGATTGGCCCCAGAACTGAGCCCTGGGGAACACCACTTGTGACGGGCTGCCAACTGGATTTAACTCTGTTCACCATGATTCTCCGAGCTCGGCCATCCAGCCAGTTCTTTGCCC
>NW_010540803.1:29331-30992 GCF_000687285.1 Phaethon lepturus
CGTCCAAGCCACGAGCCGCCAGTTTCTCCAGGAGAATGCTGAGGGAGATGCTGTCAAAGGCTTTACTAAAGTCCAGGTAAACAACATCCACAGCCTTTCCCTTATCCACTATATAGGTCACCTCATCATAAAAGAAGATCAGGTTAGTGAAGCAGGACTTGCCTTTCATGAACCCATGCTGGCTGGGTCTGATCACCTGGTTGTCCTGTACATGCTGTGTGATAGCACTCCAGATGTTCTGCTCCATAAACTTCCCCATCACTGACAGATGGTCAGATTGACAGGCCTGTAGTTCCACAGATCCTCCTTCTGGCTCTTCTTGTAGATGGGCATTAAATTTGCTAACCTCCAGCCAACAGGAACCTCTCTGGTTAGCCAAGACTGCTGATAAATGATGGATAGTGGCTTTGGGGGAAACTCTACCCACCCCCCCCCCACCCCCTGGGCTTCTACCAGCTCCCTCAGCACCCTTGGGTGGATCCCATTAGGCTCCATAGACTTGTGTGTGTCTAAGTGGTGTAGCAGGTCACCACAGAAGTTATTTAGATCTTCCTTCCTACAAATGGATCATTTATTTTGTTGTTGGAATTTCTTCCCATCTATTTGGCACCACATATTTCTTTTTTTTAGAAACATAATATTGTCTTAATTAGCTAATCTGAAGAAAAATTCTAATAAATCCACTCCAAAATGCTGTCAACATTCAACAGAATTCAGCAGAAACAGGTAACGTTTTATTCAGGGACTCTGCAGCAGATAGTACAATTAACTCTGAAAGATAAGCTGAGATGGAACTAGCAGTAGTAAAAGAACTCCTGCATGAGCCCCATCATCTGTGTAGAACTGTGGACAATTCAGTTTATCACTCTTCTCTAGAGAAAAGGGAATTGAAGTGGAAAAGAAGCATCCAGACTGTAAGACACACAGAGATAATATGGGGACAAAAAAACCTACCCATTATTTGAGACCTTTATAAGCCTAAGATAGAGATGTGGAATCCACTTTTCTTTCATGCTATGCATGGAAAATTATGTATTTTCATGTATTTTTAAGAACTTAAACATTTTTAAGAATTTCCACCATGGAGTTCCTTTGAATTACAATGAAATACACATTCCCACTTCCAAAGAGGTTTGATCAATCTAAATTTTGAAACCAAGTGTCTCTTAGGTGGAAAAAATTCTCTGAAAGATATTAATGAATGTTGCTCATACAGCCTGCCTCCAACAAAAAGCAGAAGACAGTAATTTTGCTTAGCTGCCCAAATGTAGTTTTGGAGACCACTCTTCACTTCTCTGTTCCAGTACTGTCTTTATTCTTGCAACGTTTGTAGTGAATTTCTTCATTCTCCTTCCAACCCCTTTTATGCAAGATAAGTATAAAAGCCTCCTTTTTCTACCACTCTTTTTGTAGAGATGAAAAGGTTTTGTGGGTTGGAAATGCATATTGTCAAGGCCGTTTTCTAGTGAATGCATAATATGACAAGGTATTTGCTATAGGTTCTGGTGGACTAGACATTAGTATCCAAAACTGCAGTCACCTGAAGTGTCTTCTCCAGTAATAGACAAGAAAGTAAAGAGCAGAAGCATAGCAGATCCCAGGTAGAAATTAAAAATTTCAAGTTTTGGAAGAGCAAATACCTTAGCCAGTCCTTTCACTCT
>NW_010540803.1:31023-46346 GCF_000687285.1 Phaethon lepturus
TTGAAAGCCTTACCACTCTTGGTTATTTTGGATTTAGTTAATACAGTACAGCCCTCAGTTTTGCAGTAATGGGTTTTTGGCTCCCTATAACAAGGAGTACAGTTTTTATGACAACCTGTTTGTCAACACCCCATGCTTATAGCATATGCAAAATGTCAAAATACTGATAATGCATTGTTCAGACCACACAGCAGTATCACCACTCGGTTACCTGTTAGAATCATAGCTAATATTAGCCAGATTTATCCATAAATAATGAACCATACTTATTCGCTTCACCCTTGTCAGACTAAACATATATGAATCATGAAGTTCTGGAAATTAAACCAAGATTATGCTCCCACCAGCTTTTTTCTCTTTTTTTGGTGTAAGAATAGTGTTGTTTAACACAAATATTTAAAGGTCTACCTATATTTTAATATATTTCTATTTCAGCAAGCAATACTAAATGTAAAATTTTTTTCTATTAAGGTTCTATATGGATGCTGGAGAAAAGTATTTATTTTTCTTGGCTATTATACTTGCTGGAGTTCTATTATTTTTTCCAATTAGGTGCCATTTTGCAGGATTACTTGGAAAAACAGCATACGGCAGCAAACAGCCAAGGAGATTTCTAGGTCATCAGAAGACAAGTTCAGTCATTTATTCAGCTATTAAGATCTGACAACTGCAGTCAGGCTTTTTTTGTCATAGAAATGAATCACAAAGTATTCTTCTTTAAGAAGGTACCATGTGTGATGTATCATCTGTTATGGTAAACATGTTTTTTATTGACTATTGAAACTAATACTCTTGGTACATAAAATACACATAAAATGACTGTGTCTGTACTCCCAATGACACCCATGGGCTGCAGAAGTACCTCATTCCCTCCATTTCCAAAGCATTGCCAGATATTTGTGTTTCTTTTCATACTTGTGATTTTTTTATTTAAAGATGCACATATTCACAAACTGGTTTACACAACATAATATTGGTTACTCGTATACTGATCAGCTGTGAGATTCTATATACCCCATTTTTCCTAATCTCTCACAAGTATTTATAGTATCATTCTGGGATACTCTGAGAAGATATTGTTCTCTTGCTGGTTTCATTTTTAACCTGTCAATTGAAGTCTGATCTCCAGATATTAAAGTTCTTTTAGGACTTAAGAAAATTAAACAGTTCTGTTTTGTGGAAAAACAGTAATCAGGAGTTGTGCGTTAGGCTAAAAGTCCTATACAAAGAACTGGGAACAAATGCAACACTGATAAATTTGAAATTACCTAGCAGAAGACTTCAAGAATTTAATATGTGGGTTTTTCTCAGAACAGATATGGCAGAAGGACTCACTGGTTTAGATTCAAAGGACTGTTGTTTGTTTGTTTGATATCTTTTGATTAACCTTCTCTTTTTGTTTTTTTACCTGCATAGCTTTAAACTAAAAGATTGTTAATCTTTGTGCCGGAAGACGTCATTTATTACTTTGTCTTCAGCTAGAAAAGATGAGAAGGAGAACAGAAGGTTTAAACACTATGTCCATGTGAGTTCCTTCCATCCCTAGGATGACCTTTAGCACTTCATGAATTCCCATTGGACACTGAACAAGTGTAGTGCTAAAAAAAAAGATGGCAAAGGGAAAACTAGACATCAACTAAAGGTTTCAGTGGAAGTTTCAGGTTGAAATGCTTTGTTACTGTCCTGGTTTCAGCCAGGGTAGAGTTAATTTTCTTCACAGAAGCTAGCGTGAGGCTATGTTTTGGATTTGGGATGAGAAACTGTTGATAAGGTGCTGATGTTTTGGGTTGTTGCTGAGCAGTCAAGGACAGTCCAGCTTCTCATGCTGGCCTGCAGTGAGCAGGCTGGGCGTGCATGAGGAGCTGGGAGGGGACACAGCTGGGACAGCTGACCCAGGCTGGCCAAAGAGATATTCCATACCATATAACGTCATGCCCAGTATATAAAGCTGGGACAAAGAAGAAGGAAGGGGTGGAGGGACATTCGGAGTTAAGGCGTCTGTCTTCCCAAGAAACCATTACGCGTGATGGAGCCCTGCTTCCCTGGAGATGGCTGAACCCCTGCCTGCCCATGGGGAGTGGGGAATGAATTCCTGGTTTTGCTTTGCTTGCGTGTGCGGCTTTTGCTTTACCTGTTAAACTGTCTTTATCTCAAACCATGAGTTTCCTCACTGTCCCACCGTGGGGGAGTGAGCGAGCAGCTGCATGGTGCTTAGTTGCTGGCTGGGGCTAAACCACGACAGTTACTTACTGCGATAACCCATGTGGAAGCATGGCAAGTTGGTGTTCATTTCACTGAAACCTGCGTGAAAAGATTAGATAAAAGTATAATGTTATTATATTACTAGAGGATACATTAGATCAAGGCACAAAACAAACACTGTAAGGTACAATAAGCATTATAAGGCACAATGCAAAAAAAAATTACAATGGGACACAAAACTAATCTTAGAATAAATAACTAGGAAAATGAAGAAGATAACAAGACATAACTAGAAGACTGCAAAAGATGAGCTACCGAGAAAGACTGAAGGACTTTGAGGTTTTTTTTTTAACCTATAGAATAATAAAATAGTAGGAGTTAAGATGATTTGCTGACTGTGTAAAACAGTCTTGCAGGCAAGAATGAACTGTGCTGTTCACTATGCACTATATAAATCTTGAGGAACTACGGGCTCAAGCAGAAGCAAAGGAAGCTTAGGATAAGTACAAGTGTCATAGATAAGGATTCTTAGAAGTAATTGTAGATTTTGCACAATCAAAGACAAACATTTAAGGAAAATCTGATTCCAATTTGAGATAGCAAGGTCAACTTTCAAGGATGTTTCAAACAAACCTTATTTCTCATAATAATAAAGAATTAACTGCTGAAATACAAATGATGTTGTTTTAAAAAATTCAGTATATTGTGCCATTAAATGTATTCTGGACAAGTTACATATGATTTGCCAAGTCTAAAATAAATATTTTAAATATTTCTAGTACCCTTTAGCAGTTCAGGAAAATTTATTCTAAATGATGTTTTGTTTAACAACAAACATGAACTTTCTGTTCAAGTTGTATCAGTATCACAGTATCTTGGTGTTTATTTGAGAGATCAAGCAGGGGTTAACACCCATTTTCTTTAAATGACACACTTTATATGATGCATATTTTCAGGAAATTTCTCCAAAATGGAAGTTTTACAATAGAATGCATTCCAGTATTTTGACAGAGTGGATGCAAAGACTTCTGATAGTCTTACAAATGTGCCTTTGTATCATATACTATAGAACTCTTCCTTATACCTTTGAAGGACAAGACCAAAATCTTGTGATATTTCTAGGAATGTTAATGGGTATAGCTTCTAAAATATTTTCAGTAATTTATTACTAAGACAAAGACAAATCTATATATGTATAAAGGTAAATTGAAAGCATTTTTCCTTTGACTCTAACAAAGAGGAAACTAAAGATGATAAGTAAGCAAGCTGCTGTGAGCAGTAAGCAACATAGAGCATGGAGGCTACAGGAAAGATAGGAAGAGTTGGATAGATTCCCAGAAGTAAACAAGCCATTCTTGTTTGGATGAGAAATATACATATATTGCTTATTTTCAAAAATATTTGACAGAACTGTGTTTTGAAAATTTATTTTACTATCATCTACTGAACATTAAATATCTCCTTGGTTTTACAGAAACAGGATAGAGCTATATAGAAAGAGTTTGTGGCAGAAATTCAGCAGTTAACAAACTTATTTTTTATGTCAGCAAACTATGATTTCTTGAGGAAAATTAATCTCATGTTGTGTGTTTAAGCACAGCCACAAACCATGGAGTGGAAATAATCTGTCACAGTACCAAAGCTAGCTTTGGAGGTCCTAGTGCCTTAGAAGTACCCCCATGGTTCACTTGTTGTTCAGCTCTCAGCAATCGCTCAGTGGATGCCAAAGAGCCTCCAGTGCCTTTTCCCTTCCAGCTACATGCTCCAATGCTACTTACCAGTGCATGATCAAATTTGTAGTTGCCTTCAAGATCTTTGATAGACCATTGATAGCAGCTGCAAGCTCGAAAAGTTGAGTAAATATGGCACTTCAGAAACATGGAAACAACATATACAACACAGCATGCTTCTGATCCTGCCGTGGATGAATATGATTGAATTTACCTGGCTTGTGGCCAAGGAGGACAAACCCTATTCCAGAGTTTATTTACTGCTTTTTGCTGCCTAATTTTATTAAAGTTTCTCTTGCAAGATTAAATTATTTCTAAATGTATGTATGAAGATCTCTTCAGCAATGGGTAAAAGTATCCTAATGAATACCAGGCACTTAATTAAGAGAAAGGTTTTATTTGTTTGTTTGCATGTTTGTTTATATTTGTAAAGAGAGATATACTTTGAATGAAAAAAAAAAAGAAAATTGAAGGAGAATACTAAATACATACACACAAGGTGGAATTAATAGAGTAACCCTTACAGTGAAAAGTACAGATTTTTCTCTTTTGCATATGAGGAAACACATGCATCAAGGCAGAGATTTTGACTGATACTAGATATGTATCTGCATGCAGGGAAGAGGAAGGCAATTAGCAAATGTGAATAAGTTGTTTAGTCTGCTTAAAGAATCACAGAATCACAGAATCACTAAGGTTAGAAAGGACCTTCAAGATCATCAAGTCCAACCATTAATCCAGCACCACCATGTTCCCTAAACCAGGTCTTGAAGTGCCACATCCACACGTTTTTTGAACACACCCAGAGATGGGAACTCCACCACCTCCCTGGGCAGCCTGTTCCAATGCCTGACCACCCTCTCAGTGAAGAAATTTTTCCTAATATCCAATCTAAACCTCCCCTGGTGCAACTTGAGGCCATTTCCTCTAATCATCACCAAAGATCTTAGAAAGAAAATTACTTTAATATAAATTTCTAAAAAGAGCGACAATAGAATTCGATGGCAAGGTCCACTCTATTACTTATTCAACATGGAAAAAGCATACAAAGAGAAATCAAATTAGATTTGGGTTAGAATGACTTACACAGGATAAATTATTTTTGTGGAGTCAGGGAAATAGAATCAAGTTGGTGTGACTTAGATGTGGATTAGGGAAAAAAGATGAGGGAGACCCTCTCGTTGAATCACAAGGTTCAGAGTGGACCCCCTTGCTCTCTATACTCCTACTCAGAGGAGTCTAGGTGCAGCTGAATCTACTCCTAGTCCCAGACTTGGTCAATAGTTTATGTCTAAAGGGATTAAGTGCAGGAATCTTGACGTGATGATTTAACATACTATTTTGTGTTGTGTATAACTTTAGAATGGCAGCAATCTAAGCTGGAATAGTGGTAATTTAAAGTTCACTAACGCTATTAGGGTAAATCACAATATTAAATCGTATAATTTTCTAACAAAGCTTAATAACACAAGTACTTATTTAAAGACTTAACGAAGTTCTCTAATTACAGAAGTACTTATTTAAAGACTTAACAAAGTTCTCTAATTACAGACACACACACAGATATAGACATAGAGATACGTAAAGGTATACCTGTTAAAAAGTTCCCCTTGAGTCCAGTGAAATACTCACATCGAATGCCTTTGCATTTCTCAGTGGGTGAGGGTTAAGTCTCAAGGAGTGGGGATTGCAGACCAGCTCCTGTGCTGGTCTTCAGCAATGTTCCTCCAAATTTATCACAAACTTAAGAGTTCACGAGCTCCGAGAGGTGTCCTACTCAGAGGGAGATGCTGGTCACAGCCCACTGCCGTCCCAGAAACTTCAAACAGCCTCACTTAAAACCACGGTTTATAGGGTCAAGAGACGATTGATCTCTGGCATCAATGGACTTTCTCCTTGGCCACAACCCAGAGAGGTAAGTTCTCAAGTCTCCAGTAGCACTGGTGCCAGTCATTCCAGGGCTGTCAGGGGATGCTTAGTTAGTCCTGTTCTCTTTCCTCATCCTGGTCAGGCAACTGCATTCCTGGTACAATCAGTGCCATTCCCCACCTCAACTACACAAGACTGCTTTGTATGGTCAAGGGGCTCTCAACCACCAAATTCTTTGTTCGAAGGCCAAGGCTTGCCAGGCATCTGAATTCAGCACATCATAGAGCAGCCCAGGAGCAGGGGCGGGGGAGCGGGAAGAAATGCACCACCATAGCAAAGAACTTTTGGTTCCTGATTGTCCTGCAGTAACTGATAATTAGCGGCATGGTTTCCTAATGAATTCAGTCATACATTAACACTTACCTCTCATTGGCCTGTCAAGTAAATTAGGATAGGTTTCATTTCATCATTCTGCAGATTATTCACTCATATATTACCTACTCTTCAGTGATTTAAACATAACACTACAGTGACATACAGAAAACCAGAAAAATATATCAACGTTAAATTCCATGTCTGAACACAAGGCAAGCTAGTAAACCAAACTCACCACAGAATAATTAAAAGTATTTTGATTTTAGTTGAAAAAAGAACGTGAGACATCACAATACCGATCTCTTATAAAAACTTTTTTTATGACCTTTGTGTCAAAGATCTGGAAGAAAATTTGAAATATCATGCAAAATAACATTAAGCAAATATTAGTAAAATTTGATGACTGTGAACTTTATATTTCAAGAGGAGAAACAAGTGAGTTTGTGAGTTTCATCACCTCTGTATCTGAACTAAGACCACATCTGAAGTAGCTCATTTGTGCACGTTGCATGACAACAACTTCTCATCTTCCTGGCAAGGTAAAATGTATGAGTGGTTCTTCAACCTGATCTTCAATCCTATTTATGCTATGTGGCCCCCACCATTTCTAATCTTGGAAAAGGGATGTAAGAGGCACATTCCTGTCTACTCCTTTTAGTATTTGTTTATGGATTCTATGAATGTTTCTAATCCTTTCCAAAGTTTCTGGCACTGTGTCTCTTCACAGTGTCCAGTTTAAAAATTTGCAAGTTCACTATCCACCGCAAAAAAACCCCACCCTTTTGTGCTTTAACAGGTTGTCATGTAAGTGTCAATAATTGCTGCCTCATTCGAGTTTTGTTGGATTTCATGAATAACAATTATGCATTCATCTCATTCAATGCTTTCATGATTTTGTTAAAAATCTGCTTCATGGTTCCTCAGTGGGATTGCATTTGTTTTCAGGTAGGCTGATGAACTAGGGCTCCTGAGAAGGCTGTTAGCGATTAACTGAAGAATATTAACGGCAATCAGTGGAGTTTCCTCTACTTATGCATGTGTAATTGTTTACAGGTAACACATAACTTCTCCTGCAACACTCAAAAGGGGAAGTCATTTTTGCTCAAGGTGACAGAGATACTTATTGAAACTCTCTTTAAACAAAGCAGGAGACACTGGAGAGAAGGTAGGCACTCTCCGCTTTGCTGTTGTGTTTGGCTTCAACTTCTAGGCAGACACATAAGAGACTTTCCACATTCATCTTTTCATACAGCATAGAAGAGAACAGGTAGCATTTGCCCCATGTTTTGCAGAACTAGTATGGTTACTACCAAGTCTTCCTTCTTTAGCTGTGTGAATTTTTATACATGCTTGTCATATTGTGATACTGAGTATGGATTCAGTACAATAAATCTGGGGTTGCAAACCTATTTATATTACTGTAGGCATCAGTCATGTTCATTGTTTCAATTCTGCAGTATGAGTACATACATGAGAAAAATGAGATTGCTATGAAACTTTCTGGCTGAAATGTCCTTCTTTTTTAGAGATTGTCACCACAGTGGCATGGGAGATATATTATTGATGTTCCTACTTTCCACTACAAATCTGTTGAAGTATTGCTGAAGGATTCCCTCCACAGTTGCTTCTGGCTGTTAGGAAATTAATAGATAGCTAGTATGATGAGAGTAGTGATAGAAAAGGCAAAGATGTAAAAATTATGCAATATAAGGGTATCTTGGATTCTTCATAAAAGCGTAACTCACTGAGATTTTAATATGACATAAACATCATAATTGGAGAATCTGGATATTGAACTCATTTCAGGTGCCTGAATGGGAATTCAGGTCTTTGGAGAAAATGAAAAAAACAAAACAAAAACGTGATTGCATCATACACACATATGTACACACATACACACACACACAGTTAGATACAGACATACAAATATGGCTTCTTTTCACAGGAAATTTATCATCTGCAAAGGAAGACCTGTACTGTTTGCAGTAGATTTATGCATGACATATAGACTGAAGAAGCAAGAGAACTGTTTTACTTTAATTTTATTTTCTGAAAATTAATCCTGAATTAAGATCTGAATTCTAGAGCTAATGTTGTTAGGGTTTCTTCTTTCAGTTTTTTACCTTGTTAACGTAAAAGTTGGCCTGAAATTCTCTTAATTCAGGTTTCTTTCTTGTGAAATTTCTAGTGTCTCCTGATTTTCATTCATTTATTTTCTCTAAAAATGGAGAGAAGAATAAATATTCTTAAGATAAAATCAAATTAAATTTCATCCTGTAATTATAATTTGTCCCAATAAAAAGAAGTATAACTAGGTAAGTATTCTATTCCTGGTTTCATTAGGGTTTTTAAAAACATATTATTATTCTCTGTAAGCTTTTCAAATTAGTTTTTGTAAACTAACTTCTGTTTTATCTACATACCATTTGTATCACAGTTAACTTCTCTTTCACACTACTGCTTATGCTATATATTCATGGTAGTCCCTGGGATTGTTCTTCTTTTTACCAAATCACTGACAATAGAAAAAGAAACTTGAGATTTAGTTCAAGAAAGTCACAGTCATGTATGGTTGAGAGAGGTATGCTTGCATTATTCCTCCTCTGATAATGCGAAGTGTGCCATATATTGAGAAAAGGGAAGATTTAATTACTTGCAGACTGGACAGCATTGACATTAACTACTTTAACTTCATCTTTCCAAGTATCTCTTGACCTGTCCAGCCAATTGTCAAGGACTGGTATAAGCACAATTACATGTGTCCTAAGTCTGAGCATGAGTTTTCTCTCTGAGTTCTGCACGTTTCTCTCCTTCAGTTTGATCAGCTGCACTTCATAATAACTGAACTGAATGTGAATTGTGTCTGACTAGTTACTCTCTTGGGGATTGGTTTAATTTTAAAAAGCTGTGCTTCTCCTTCGAGAGTCTCATAGCACAGGAGGTACACTGAAGCTTTTTAAAAGACATCTGAATTAATATACCCTGAATCAGGACTCAAATTTCATGTGCCCTTCCCTCCCTTTTTTTTAATCTACAAAAGGCTTACATAGCTCCTTTGAAATTCTGGTGTATGTAGGGTTTTGCTACATTTTGGTTTCTTTTTTAAACTTTGTAACCTACCAGCTTCTAAAATCCTGTGAGGATATTTTATGAATTCCACTGCATTTGTGTGTGCTCTTGCACAATTTTAGGGCCTATCCTCAGTGCCACCAGAAAGAGAAAAATCCATGAATCTCTTGGTTTCACTCAGATAAATCAGTCATTCACAAGGCATCATGTTCTGTTATTCCTGAGATTCATGGGTTTTAATCCTTTCTTGAAATGTAAATACCTTGCTTTCAGAATGCATGCTTTGTGCCCTCTGCATGTGGATTTAGTCCCACTGATGAATAAGTAGAAATGTATGTACTTTAAAAACTCCAGTGATTAAATTGTAATGTAAATTACAGGGAATAACAATTTTAAATGGAGTTATCTTGCTTTTTGACTGCTTAAAATCAGCTACAGCACGTCATCTGGAAAAAAAAAAAAATCCCTCTTTGGATCATGCAAAATATCTTTTTACTACCTGAATTCGGATAATATATTTTGTCAGTTTACCTCATTGGTTTCTCAGAAGACTAAAAATACAGCACTGTTGGAGACTCCAGTTAATATTATAATTACTGTTTTGTAAGAAATAGCATGGAGAATTAGATATTTGTTTATGTTTGGAAGTCTCCAAACCTATATTATTGCTAGAACATTATTTCCTACTGACTATTCTTATTCTAAGACCCTTTTATTTTAAAGCTATACTTCCATCAAATTGCATTGCATCCCAAGTCTAAAATGTACTTGCATAGCTGTTTGAAGTGCTAGACACCTAGCTTAAAAAAAAGTTTCCCTTGTTTTTCTTAATTTATAACATGTGTACTTTATCATCTCCTAAGCACAACTAGGCAATATTTCATTGACACCGTATTTGTTCTGCCAGTAAGCTTACTGTCAAACATTTGTAAAGAGACACTTGCAAGTAATGAGATTTCATTATTAAAGCTCTAATTTTTTGTGCTGAGAGGTATTGTCTCTGATATGCGGAAACCTGAAAATGCTTATGTATGTATGAGGTAATTATATTCATCTCAGCAGTCCCATTGAGTTAATGAGATTATTAGCAAGAGAAAAGTTTCCCCTATTTAGGTGTTTTCAGATTTAGACTATATTCTCTGTTTCTGTGTTTTCAAAATCTTAGAAGCTGTTTAAGCAGCACTTTTCCCCCTGGATTTACTCATTCCTAACTGTTAGACCTCTATGTTACTGAGAAGTGGTATCCAAGCCCTTTAAGCAGCTTTAAATATCTAAGCCTAATATACTTGGTATATGCCTATGCTAATGTCATCACTTTCCCTGTCTCTGTGCTGATTTTCATAAGCATTGCTAATCAGTACAACAGAGTATGATTTTTTTTTTTTTAACTCTCATAAGATCTATGCTTCAAATACCCACAGATGTGCTGAAAATCATACTTTTATTATTGGTGATATAATAGTGGATTTTTCTCCATGCAGAAATTGTGCATATGATTGCAACTTACACAACAGATAAGAGAACAATATCTCACTATGATATGTTAGCTTGCATCCTTCAGTGTTCTAAAGATCAATGTTGGCTACTCCCTTATTTTCTGCTTACAGATAGACACTTTGGTACAACTTTATTTTCTCCTGCCTACAGATGGCACACAACTACTTTCATCATTTTCTCATAATTAGCAAGGTTTCCCAGGCCTTTTTTATAGAGTCAAGGTTCAAGAAGAAGAATTACAGATAATGGAGGAGATCCTCCTTAGGAATTACTTGAGAAAACTCAACCCACACAGTTTCATTCGACCCAATGGGCTATATTTGAGGGTGCACAGAGAACTGCCCAAGGTTCTTGCAAGGCTGCACTCTCTATCATCTTTGGAAGGTCGTAGAGATTGGGGGCAATCTACCACAACTGGAGAAAGGGAATTGTCACATCCATATTCAAAAAAGTCCAAAAGAATCATGCAGGGAAGTGCAGACCAGTCAACCTTACTTGGGTGCCTGGGAAAATTATGGAGCAAGTCCTCTTGAAGCATATTTCTGGGCACATGAAGAACAAGAAGGTGATAAGAAATAGTCAGTGTGGATTAACGGTTGGACTGGATGGTCTTAATGGTCTTTTACTACTTAAATGATTCTATGATTTACCAAGGGTCTACCATGCTTGACCTGGTGATAAAATGGCTGGATTTGTAAATGAAACCAGTGGATATAATATAATCTTTATCAGTTTCAGATGTTATGTTGTAGGTGTGTGGACAAAGAGAAGAGTCAAAATTAGCTGGATCATTGTAGCAGTTACTGATCTGTAGACTGCCTGGGGGGTAGTTACAGGTGAGGTTCCTCAGGTCTCTGTCCTGGAATACAGGCTGTTTAAAAACCTTAATCAGTGGAATGAACCCACAAAGTACACACTCACGAAGTTCATGTATGATCCCAACCTGAGGGCCTCCAATACACCGGTGGGCAGGGGTGCCATCCAGAAGGACCTGACAGGCAAGGAGGAACAGGCCAACAGGGAGCCCATGAAACTCATCAAGGGCAAATGCAAAATCATACACTTGAGATGGTTTAGTCTCTCGGAATAATACAGACTAGGGGCTCACCAGCCAAGGACTAGCTCTGCCGCTCTGGGGGTGATAAAATATCATCCAGCAGTGTCTCCAGACAGCAATTAAGACTATTGTTTTCTTGGGCTCTATGAACAGCAGCACAACTAGGAGACTGAGAGAAGAGATTATACCCCATTGCTCAGCACTTGCTAGACCCTACCTGACTACCCATTTCCTAGCATGGGAAAGATGTTTACAAACTAGAGGAGCTCAGGGGCAGGCACTGGGCAGTGAGGCAGGAGCACTCACCCTGTGAGGAGAGGCTGTGGAGCCAAGACTGGTTCAGGCTGGAGCAGAGACAGCTTCAGGGGACCTAACAGCAACCCAGTGCCTATGGGGAGGGCATCGAGGGGACAGGGGTAGGATCTTCACAGAGGTGCCAGCAGGGAGAAAGAGAGACAGTGGAAATAAATAAAAATCACAGAATCACAGAATTATTATGGCTGGAAAGGACCTTCAAGATCATCAAGTCCAACCGTTAATGGGGAAGATCACAACTGGGCATATGGAAACAATTCACTTTAAATATAATTAATATTGAAACAGGTGGGTGAAAGGGGTGGCAGACTCTTCATGAAGATTTTCACGAGTGGATGTACCTTGGTACCCTGAGTACCTTGGGACCCTGAGTACCTTGGTCTGAATTTTCAGTGCTGATTCTGATTCTCAGATTAAATAAATCTGTGGGGTGATGAGGAGAGGGAGTTTGTTCTTAGTGGAAAAATGTATGAGAACATAATATTCTGGGTTAGTGTTGGCTGAATCATTGACGTATAATAAGAATAATGTAAAATGGATAGTGTAAGTTGAGAGGGATTTCTGGAGTTCACACAGTTCAGTCCTCAGCTCAAAGCAGGCCCAGCTAGATCAAGTTGTTCACGACATTTTTTAGGTATGAAATTGACTGAGACAAGATACCAAATATGTAGTTTAAGCTATGAACACTGTACCACTACCTACCAATGTTAAATAATAAATAAGAGTTCTGACTTCAGATGATGACAGTGAGTCATCATGGCCCAGTTTTTTATATCTATTTTGAGAATTAGCGTTTGTGGTCATAATGAGTCTGCATAGGACCCACTGAAATCAATTAATCAATCAAAACTTCTTGGCAGGTTGGAAATACCATATCAGAAAAGGGCCTTTAGTTACAGGTAAAGAAGTCAAATAAGCAGTACCTGTGTCTGAAACATTTATTAATGCTCTATTAGTGAAATACAGCAGCAATCCTGATGCTTTTTTTCAAACTTTGCCTTCAAAATGTATCCTGTTCAAATTTTGGTTATGTTTTTTGTATGTTTTGTTTCCTAAGAAGGCTCTGGTCTAAATTTTTATTAAGTGAAAAAATGGTGGGCACAATTTATTCTACCAATAGTAGTAAATATAGTCTATATTTCTCTGTGAGGTTTTAGAGCCAACAAAGGAAATTACCAAAAAGAACTTTATTAGCCTTTGCAATATATCAGACATGCCCATTAAAACAAAAAGATACAGGGCTGTAGTAAAAATCAGCTTTGAAGGATACCTTTCCTTTCTGCTCAGGAAAGAAATGGGCTTTAGGAGACTGCAGGGAAAGATCCAGTCTAGATCTTCTGGAAGAGCCGGGCAAAGAATCTTCCATGAACAGCTACAGCAAGAAAGCAATCAGGTCCAAGAGAAGTGAGGAAGAAGTCACATTGAGAGGTTATGCAAGAAAATGTTTACAGAGAGCAACATTTCCTCTGTGGAATTCAAGGCACGTTTACACTGCATAGTAAGAAATTTGCACTTCTTCTTCGATACAGACTACTATCTTTATGGTGTTTAGCATGGATTCTGAGCTGGCTTGGATATCTTTAACACTGTACTGCATTGTATTTTTAACCTTAACCTCTGATATTTAAAATTGATCTACTGAGATCAGACTAGATTGTCTGGCTGCCTTCCATCTCTTTTAGTTTACACAGTTATCTTGAAATATCTGTAAGGGGTTAATCGAGAAAACACTGTGCAGCACTACAGGAACGGATTGCTTGGGCTGCTTTAGAAACAATATATGAAAGATTTCCCCAAAGGCTGTGGTTTTCAATTTGAAGCCCAGAAGAATGGAACTGCTGCTGTGAAGCAGAGAGGACTGTGTGAAAAGACACTCTGGAAGTGCCAGTCCCTCTTGAAACAGCTTCTTATTCCTGCTTGACAAATACATTTTTCGACCTGCATATGTCTTGAAATTGCAGCATTATCATACTGTCTGATTTACTGGATATTTGGGAAATAGAGGAATTAGGACCATTATAAAAACTTCTGTTTTTCTTTAAGTTGGAGGTCTGAATCTCACTAAAGAGCATTTAAATCTACCTCTGCTATTATGTTACCATTGCTTTATATGTAGCTTGTGGAAAACAAAGGAAAAAAAAATAGAAATTACTCTTTTGTTGATATAGTCTGAACAGTAAAAGTTCTAAATGTTTTATGCCATCTGCTAGCCAAAATTCAACCATTCCTGCAATATATTTCTTTAGCTTCATGCCCACTTAAATTCATGGTCTTATCTTGTCTAAACATTGCAGACCTTGGATGCATACCAAGTAGATTTTTCCCCACAGTAGTATCCATTTTTAAGTGGCTGTTAGCATCTGTTTCGAAGATTAATAACTATGTGCTGAAAAATAGGTCATATTTCTTCAATACTGAATTTTCTAATGAAAGCAATTTTTTTTATCCTCCCCTCCCAGGATAAAGAAATTTTTACTAGCAACTAAAAAAAAAAAATCTTCTTGGCCTAAAGCCGTTCCTGAAGTTTGAGGTACAGTCCAAATTCATTATCTTGCTTTTCCCCTAACATCTCTCGAAGCTCAGCTCAACAATAAGATGATCTGACTTTGGCAAACTAGGGAGTCAAAGTCCTATTTTAATGGAAACAGTGACTTGTCTTGCACTAGTCTTTAATGAATGAGCAATGGCAAATTTATGTCAAATTTAGGGATGGGGTATGGTGAAGGGCCCAAACCAAAAACAGTTACCAGTTTGGTTCACACTGATGCCATCAGCATGAGGGATGAGAAGAACAAAAAGGCCATGGCAAAGGTAAGAAAAGAAATAGCAGTAGAGGGCTATGGAGTGAGCCCTCAGGAACTGGGAAGGAAGGTATAGAAGACAAAGGGCAAAGAGGAGTGTAATAAAGCAGTAGTTGCAGAAGATGATGTCAAACCTGCAGGAAGTTTGGGATCCACTGATTCAAGAGAACTTAGAAATGTGTTTGAAGGGGTCTTACCATTTATTGTGGCTGTATGACTTACAAGGGTTAAAGTGCTTTTTGTTGTTGAGGCTAACTGTAGCTCAGACAGTAGATTACTGGGTTTTAAAATCTCTGCTACCAAGTGTATTGGATTTGGGTAGCAAGGTTTTGGCAGCAGGGCGGGTACAGAGGCAACTTCTGTGAGAAGCTGCTAAGAGCTTCCTCTGTGTCCAACAGAGCCAGTGCC
>NW_010540804.1:0-3278 GCF_000687285.1 Phaethon lepturus
AATTAAAATTCTAAAAGTAGATTTGAGTGGCTCTAACCTGGGCCCCTGAGGTTTGCCAGTCATTCTGGGGTCCTATGTCACATGTCCTCACAATGTCTTTGCATATGTAAGATGATGTATAGCTGTATAGTCAAATATTGTAGTTTTTAAGAGCACCACAGATAGCTTTTGCTGTGCAAACTGTCCTCACATCCCTGATAGGCACAGTTAATCACTGTCCATGGACACAAGGCCATCCTCTCACTCTCAATTTTACCAGAACTCATCAACAAGCAAAGTTCTGCTTAAGTTCTAAGACAGTAAATTAATATAATTAAATTAAATTCTAAGCAAAATTGTTCTCATTCTAATCCTAGGTTGCATCTTACTACTTCTGTTTCTGACATAAAGAATGTTTAAACACTAGAAAGCTTGTCTGTTGTTGCGATTGTACCACTGATTCAACAGCCCCTCACAACATAACTCAATATATGAGGATTTAATTTAAATATAAATAGTCAAATGAAAACTAGGAATGACGTGACTACTCATAGTGATGAAAAAGATAATGAGAATTAACATTTTGCTGATACGAGAAGAGCAATGCAGTGACAAGTATCAGGTACCTGGGGGTATGGCTATTCATTTACATTAAATTTGCCTTAATCTTCTGTTTGAATTCAGATGACCTGAGCTATGAATGTGATTTTGGAAACTAAATGCCTCTGACACCTAACCTGTCTGGTTGGATTCCTGTATAGTTACAACCTATATTTCTATCAGTGAGCACTGGAAAATGCAGTGTGAGCACTGGAAAATGCAGTGTAAGCACAGATAAGAAGTGGCTCTTGTCAAAACCCCAAAGCAAATTTCTCAAACAACACCCTGATAGCTTTACAGGTTTTAATTGTTGCACTTTCCCTCTGCTTCTCTGACCTCTTTTCCATCTCTGTGTGATTCTTGAATGAGCATTCATGCAATTATGGGGTGAACTGGACTGGGGAGCTGATCCAGATGCAAAGTAACCATGAACATTCATCATTTAGCTTAAGCACTATTGTTATTAAATACTGAACCACATTCAAAAATAGTTCTCCTGCATAAGTCACAAATCAGGAGGATCTGATCAAAACATGTTATGTTACAGACATAAATTCCAGCAAGAGAAAAAATACATGTGCATCCTTTGCCTGCCCAAATATCCACTCTGACAAAGCTCACGCAGCAGGAGTAACTTCCTGGCTCAGAGGCACCTATTCCCTTTTTCTTTAGGATTTGATTTTTTTGATAACTTAAGCTTCTCGCTGAATGGGGAGTCCCAACTCTTACCCAGTGCTTTTGAGGGTCCTGGTTCATTTCCAGTCAACTATATTACATGGGATAGGAAATGTAAGGGCTAAGCTGTGATAACAGCTCAGTATTAATGGTTTGGACTTCAGTGCCTTAATGAAAGGATGTGGCTTGAAAAAATAGTTCAGGAAACAATAAGCAGTATTTTTCCTTCTGAGAATATCTCATCATATTTACTGGGACCCAACACTTACATTTTCATGCATTTGCAGCATCTGGCTTTAATCAGCTGGTTGAAGATTTGATCCAAGGACATAAGGACTTGTGGTTCCAGGGACATAATGACTTAAATGCTTGTGGTGAACAAGAGCACAATTTGACTTTCATTAAAGTCTTTGTAACGAGGATGGGCAAGTTGGTGGGCCTAAGCAGTTTCTATTTTCTAAGTCAGTCACCCTGTGAGACTGCTCCTGTGCTGCTTTGTTAGATGGCTCACAAAGAGGACAACATTGAAGGTGGCTGTCCTCACCTACCCTGCAAGCCTTTGGGACATCTTCAGGCCATCAATAAGTCACATTCCCACTGCATCAGGAACAGTTGCCTTCTCACAGCATGTCTCCTATATCTACTTATAACATCTGGGAAGGTTCTGCCAGTACCCATCCCAAAGCAGGGTTTCTGGAGGATGGAAAGCACTCATATCTCACCATACCACTTTATACAAGGGGCCCTGAACTTGCCTCAGATCATTATTTGGAGCAAAACTGTAGCAGAGGGAAGAGCTAGTGAAGATACCCTAGGAAAGATACTGGTTGGAAGCTGGGGGAGCGGGCAGGGGATATCTGCTTCTAGCCACATAAAACATCACTAATTTCTTGTCAGAAAAGTTGAGCATTACTGTGATTTTTCTGACATCAATGTCATGAAAGCTTCAAACGTTACCACACATCATTAACAGCTGTCGTGGTTTAGCCCCAGCCGGCAACTAAGCACCACACAGCCGCTCACTCACTCCCCCCTCCCCCAGTGGGATGGGGGAGAGAATTGGGAAAAAAACTTGTGGGTTGAGATAAAAACAGTTTAATAGGACAGCAAGAGAGAAGGAAACAGCAATGATAACAACATTAATAATACCGACAAAGGAATGTACAAGAACAAGTGATGCCCAATGCAGCAATTGCTCACCACCCCGTGATCGACAGCCCATCCCCGAGCAGCGATTTCCGCCCCCAGCTAACTCCAGTTTATGTACTGGGCATGATGTATAATGTCATGGTAGGGAATATCCCTTTGGCCAGCCTGGGTCAGCTGTCCTGGCTGTGTCCCCTCCCAGCTTCCCATGCACCCCCAGCCTCCTTGCTGGCAGGCCAGCATGAGAAGCTGGACTGTCCTTGACTGCTTAGCAACAACTCAAAACATCAGCACGTTATCAACATTTTCTCATCTCAAATCCAAAACATAGCCTCACACTAGCTTCTGTGAGGAAAACCAACTCTATCCTGGCTGAAACCAGGACAATAGCAAACTTAAATACTGAGATTACAGTTCAGCTTCCTGAAGTGCCTTAAGTGTTACCCAGGGGAATTAGAAAAGTAGACATTACCAACAGAATAAAAACAAATGATTAAAACTACCTACAAAAGGGACCACAGCTGTTCAGGACAACTTAACTATTTTTCTGGGATCAGGTTATAATGCATACCTAAAGCACAAAGAAGGTTTTTTTTTTTTCCTTAAGAGCACATCTCTTTTTTTTCTAATCTGCTACTGGCACCTCTGCAGCAAATATTTTTATTTCATTTACATACAATTCTAATTTTTCAAATATTTTTTGAAACATTGTTAAAATGTCATTTTCTTCACCCAACATGTTGGTCTAAAACAGGCCAAAGGCTTAAAAATAATTTTTATGGAACTTCCCTATGCAATTATCTACTTCCACAGTAAATGAGGGTTTTCCTCCATGGTATATGGAGGACCACTGTTGGTCATGCAGGTTGGCAACGATG
>NW_010540805.1:0-23417 GCF_000687285.1 Phaethon lepturus
CCCTGCGAGCGCTGCCGGCGGAAACCCGTCGTGGCGAAAATCAGGCACGAGCTCCTGCAGGAAAGGGAAGATGCGGTGATTTGTTCTTAGCACGGGGCAACAGCTTTATAATCCAGACAGACAGACAGAATTATGGATGTAATGAAATCCCGCCTCTCCGTCCCTCGTCTTGCTCCGAGCTCTGACCTCACCCGTACTTCTTTGCTGTCGTACAGCTCAAGGCGAGCACCACTTTAAAGCACCTCAAACTTCTCTTTTCACTGTAAGATAACTAGTTATTTTTGCTTTTAAGAACTGTGGCAGGTAAAAAAGCAGCGTCCTTTGCACAGACATGTCCACAGCTGGCAAGCATCGGTTGTATTACTCGACTCATGGCCATCTGTAGGCTATGGCAGAAATCTGCCCTGTGCTCTTCTGATGTTAGGGTTAAAAACGGTACCCATACGGCGTCACACGCCGTTTTCTCTCTCCCCTTAGGCTTCAAATAGGAAATCACACATGCTGCTTAGCAAACCCGTCACCCTCCTTTGGCCTGCGCCTCGTACGCGTTGTTTCCACCAGAATTCAGCACTGCAGCTGCAAAGCCGGTCTGAACCGCAGGGCAGAGCGGTCAGGGTCGCAGCCGTCCCGCGGCGCGGCGGGGGGCTTAAACTGCACAGATTTCGAGGTACAGATGGAGGGTGGAGAAGATAAATAAATTACATGCACCCCCTTTACAAACCGTCTTGTCAAACCCACATCCCTCAGCCACCAGAAGGCCACCCCTCGCTGGTGGGGCTGCTGGCCCCCAGCAGCATCTGCTCTAGCTCTGCGCTGAAAAAAGCAACTTTTCCACAATTTAAGGTGTTCTTCTACCGAGAGCCTTTGCATCCCCTGGTAGAGCTGACGACAATTACTTTCCCTCCCTTTAATAATCAAACCACAGCTCTGTTCCAATTACACAAAGGCAATATTTGGCAATGCATAGAACAGGAATAAAGCCGAAATAAAAAGTTAAGTATGAAGTTTATAGACCTTAACGTGGAGACTACAAATGATTTTTAAAAGCTAGCATGTGGAATAGTGTTTTTATAGAGAACAGCTCAAGAAAGCATGGTCATTTAGTTTCTCCCAGTAATTTTACAGTCTACCTTTAGGATCAGACGTTCGACAGGTTTATTGCAGGGACATGTCCGTCGGAGAGAATATGTCCCAGTCTAGATCTAAACCAGGTTAAAAATCCCTAAGGTTTCAGCATGGAAGTGTCCAGTGCAGTTGGTAGCTGGGAATTCAGAATTCTTAGCCACGACTGTTATCTCAGTAATGTAAATAGAAATATTTAATAACAAAATAGGATTAATTCGGAATGAACTCCAGTGGCAGCTCTTGCTGCTCAAAGCTTTCCAAGTGCAGTTTCCTGCAGGAAACATTAAGTCGTGCTCTTTAAATTAAGGCAGTCTTCAATGTTCTCTGACGTGCGCATGCGCCGACTTTCTCCAATTCCTCTCCTCCAGCCCCTTTGGAAACGTGGCCGGGTGGCACAGATTTGCTTCGTTTCCGTGCCTTCAGAGGAACGAATCACAGGCCCCAAATCTTGTCAGCGGCCACTTTTAAATAAGCCATTTCTGATGCTTATGGCAAAGCGTGGTACTCTCAGCCCTCGCCTCTGCCCTCAGCAGTGGAGGAACCGCAGGAGACGCAGACACTAAAAATACTGATCCCGGCTCCATCATTTGCCAGCGCTGGCCCTGTTGTCCTGCGCCTGCTGTCCCCACCGCTCCCTTCTCCTCCCCTCGCCCCTCTCTGCTCCCCTTTGCCGTGCCCAAGGCACCTGGAAGCGCCTCTGAGGCCGACACGGGCGCCGAATGCAGCGTGGAGCATTTCTGCGGGCTCTGACAAGGTGACCCTGGGGCAAGGGAACCAGCTGCCTCAGGCTGTTTAGCCTGTTCTACGTCTCGACTGTTATACTTCAGTCTAATGTTAGACTATTACGCTGTACTTTTTAAGAAAACTAAGCCCTCTTCTATATTTTTTCCTTTAATTAAAAAAAAATATAAATTAAAGTTTCACAACTATGTGCTGTGAGAGGAAACACTTATTTCAGTTATTACTTAGCTTACTAAAAATACCTGCACGAACATTAGAGATTAAATACCTTCAATGCCTTTAGTAATTCTGTACGGAGTGGTCATTTTCTCATTTTTCCTTTGGGAGCTTGAAAGGAAAGGAGGTACAAACCAGCAGGTAGAACACCTTATTTATATATGTGTGCATATATATAAGAGCTGTCATACATACATATGTACTTATATTGGTATTTTTAAATATCTCTATCCATCTGCCTACCTATCTATAATGCTGAGGTTTTTTGAGGTTATGTAATTTTTTATTTCAGGCAAAGTTCTTAAAAATCACTACCAAAGATAAAAATGTCCTTTCATTATTTCATGTGTACATATGAAACAGATGTCACACTGACATAAGAATTTTGATACGAGAGATGTCCACACCTCTGAAGAAATGAAAGCAAAGTGCAGCTCTAGGAAAGATTGAAATTTAGTAGGCTCAGAAGCTTAGAGAATTTAAACAATATGTATTACAGAACTATTAAATGATTTTGCTCATTCTTAAACTGCCCTTCAGGCTATTCCCTAAGCATATGCAGATGTTTACACTTATGAGTAGCCTAAATCGTGCACATTCTGGGTGATCTTCAGACTTACCTAATAGAGCTGAGAAATCTGTGAGAGACAAAACTGTTCGGAAGAAGATGTCTCTCAGGTGTTTCCAGTGGAAAACGCGTGCCTCTCTCCCAAGGTGCCCTCTTGAGCTTTCAAGGTCTACTTGCACGTGAAGAGTCCCATCCACCGGACCTGACCCTGCCCTTCCGAGCCATCTCCGTCCTCAGAAAGAGCGCCCGGGCTCCTGCGAGGATGGCTGGGCTGAAAAGCTGTGCACATATCACTTCAAAGTAAGGGATATCAGATATGAAGTGTGTGCACATGTGAGGAAGTATTTACGTGCTAACAGCATGTGCAAGTAGGAAGTATTTTTTTAATTGCCGAGAGGAAAATCAAAAAGCAAGTTATAGCTAAACTGTACGAAATGTAATTTGTGTGAGAATGTGGGGAGGTTTTGTTTAAACTCCAGCCTTGGTAAACTCCCCTGGCGGGGCTCAGCTGCCTCTGATCCCCAGCCGAGTTTTCACCCTAAGCATCTGTGTGACCTTGGCCCCAACCTCTGAGAAAATCGCTATGTTGTGAAAAAGCTGCGAGAAAAACCAGTAAGCTCAAGCTGTACGAGATACAAAAGGTGAAATTGCAGACGAGGGTGAGATCGCTGAGATGGGGACAGTCAGCAGCTCCCGGGCTCAGAGGGTAAAACACCAGAGCTGCAAGCCGGGAAATCTTCAGGTAAAAAACACAAGCAGGAGCTCAGCAGCAGCAAAGAACTACTGGTGCGCGGCTTTGGGGCTTGCGTCCGTGTTATTCTGCTGTGCATATTAGCCAATAAAGCATCGCCTTTGCTTTCGGGTTGAGTATGCCCTGCTTGCAGAGCATCTTTCCATGCACCAATACAGTGACCCCGAAAGGTTACACCTTCCTCCTCTTTCTGTATCACTTTTGCAAATCTTACATTTGGTGCTGCACACAACACCTGTGTAAACGCATGGATGTAAAACCGGGTCACCCTAAATTAACCCGGAGAGACCTCCAGTGTTGCCGCAGGTGATTGTAGCTGGTGGTCACACCTGTCCGAAATTCTGTTGCTATTCTGGTTATTCAAAGGAGCCTTATTCCAGAGGAGCTCCCAGGACCAGCAGAAGTTCCCGACAACAGATTCGAAAGGGTAATTTGATAATATTAGGAAAAGTGTCGTAGATACATACCATGAGCATGGATACCAATTTATTAAGTATACAGAAGACGCTACCACTCATATAAGCCATTAAACATGATTATATTTTCCTCTTATTGGTTCTATTATGATCCGCTGTACCTTTTTCCTTGTTACTCTAATTATAGGTTGGTATAATTTCCTCTTTATTAGCACAATTATGGTCTGTACTTTTCTAACACTATTGGAGAAATCAGAGCCAATGAGAAAATATAACCACTTAAAAGATACAGGTGTTGTTATTATTACGCTTATTTCTTTTGAATGTTCACTTACTCTTAATTCCTTACGGTACTCCTCTTACATAACACAGTATTTTGTCTCATATAGGGATCAGATTCAGTAAAGAAAATAAAAAATGATTAATGCATACACAATATGTCTCGCATGACGTTATTATAGCCTGGTGTTTAGGTTGTCAGAAAACAGGCAGAATCGGAGTGTCAGCAAAGACCTGAAATCTTGTGTGAGCATGATAAAGCTAATTAAATTATAAGTTAGGTTTCACAGATTTCTGCAGAGGATTAATTGACAGTATAACTGTTTTCCATTTCTGTTTCCTTTTTCTTTCCTATGGATAGTAAAGCTCTAGTTTTTTAAAATTATGTAAAGATATCTGAATAACCAAGCTTGGTTGCTGGTAATCACCTACCGACAGCAGTGTGAAGTTCAAAATGATAATATATCCTCTCATACCCAAACGCGGTGAATAACTAAGACATTTGATGGATAAATGAGCTTATTTGAGTCTATTAAGAAGAATTTCTATCTGGAAGGTGGAAACTCCTCCCAATTCCCGATTCTCCCAATTCTCACTCTTTATTTTGCATCTTATCACTAATATGATCCTCCTCGTTCAGTTTCTGCACCCACAAGAGGGGTACACACCTCTCATGCAAAATGCCAGAGAGATGTTCGGAAGTATAGCGTAAGCCACTGCAGTTTTCAGATCTCAGTTTCACACAGCATGTTGAAAATAGGAATAAAAGAATTGAGCCTTATACCAGGACCTGCTGGGACCTGCAGGTGGGAAGCTGCAGAAGAAGCTATGGGGGAAGTTCAGTATGCGCCCGTCCACTCTCCAATAAATGGGTCACAGCACCTGAATACGTCGTAACTACGGATTTTAGTGGAAATAATTAGGTGTTTGTCATGAGGTAAAACTTCAGATCCACTGGTGCCCTGTCACTGCTCTGCGTGGGTCTGAAGCCTGTGGGAGAGGAGGTTTGAGAGGGTTCTGTAGCCCACGTGCGATGAAGTCAGCTGGGCTGCACCTTGCCAATGGCTTTGCTTAAGTCGGAGGAAGCCGACGCCAATGTCGGTCAACACCAGGCGTTACGTTTTATTTTTCCTTGCTATGACTGCGTCAGGGCGAAACTTAAAAACTATTCCGGAGCCATTTTTCCTTTATTTTCGAAAATTCACAGCTGATTTGATCTCTTTGCCTGTGTGTTTCACAGAAGAAATATAACTTTGGAAAGAACCAGATGACCCTAGAAGATGTTGTGCTTATTTCGTTACCGCTGCGGCACAATACGCGCAGGCACGCACTGACCTCTGCCGTAGGGTCGTGCCCAGAGACCGTTGGGCTTACGAAAGCTCAGGCACTGCTGAGCACTGTTGTAGTCCCGTCACAGAAGCAAACTTCTCAGGCTGAGTGACTTTTTAACAGAAGGCCCCTTCATTCCGTACATGTGCAAGTGTTGTGTAATCATGAAAATCTCATTACAAACATCTGTGCAGGTTTTTTAGGAAGGTGCCATGACTGGTGACCATCGGGTAATTCATCACAGTGCCATCTGCTTGAAATACAGAGATGTCGGGAGAGGTGGCTTAGTGGCAAAGTACAGTAGATTGCCTCAGGTCTTGCTATGTGTCTATATTTTCAGTACATAACGTTAACTTAAAGGTAATACGATGTTCAAAATATGATGCTCAATATCGAGTTCAAGGATGCAAATCAAAATATTAGAGGCATTTTGATTCCAACAGTGTGCTTAAAACATTAATCATGTACAGCTCTTAAGAAACATTATTTTATAAAAGAGTTAGAATTATTCTTCATCAGTCATCTTCACTAGTTTATTAACAGCATGTTGTGCTCATGATTATTCTGCCCTGTGCAGATTCCTGATGGATTAACCCACCCCATAAATTTACCTTTTCTTCCTCCCACCTTTGTTGGCACCAAGGAGATCATACGAGCCTGAAACAATGCTGACTTTTCCCAGCCCCCTTCCCCTTATCAGGTAGCAGCATTTTAACACCGAAAACAATCCGTAAGTGTATTTTCCCATAGCAGGGGTTGCACCAGGTTGAAATAGGAGGGGAAAACTTCAGTGCACTGATAGAGAACATGGTACCACGGGCAGACCTGGTGGACCTCCGCGGGGGAGAAGAGGCATTTTTAGCAGTTGCAGGAACGTTACGGTTCTCTGCTCATTCTCTCACTTTTGCTTGAAGGTACAAAATACAGTCCACAGCCTGAAAGACTTTCTATTTAAGTTGTCAGACCAAGGATACGGGGAACTGAAAGATGTGCCCAAGATCGTAAGAAAGACTGAATTGCATTCAGAGACCCAGAACTTTAAAACACCGTCCTTCCTGGTTTGTTTTAAAAACCCCAGTTTCATAGCTGCGGTGCGGTACGTTTTCTCTCAATGTATGACTGAAAACTGAAGGCGTTTCTGGTGGTAATCTTGAATAAAAGCAGCATTTCCATCCGTTTTCCACAGTCACGAGAAGGCAGCCCTTGGGATTCAGAGGTTGCACGAAAGTCACCATAGGCACTAACCAAAAGAAGGGAGTTACCGCAGGAGAAGTTACTCCTGAGCTGGCCGACGTACCACGGGGAAGGAAAGCCCCCTCCCAGCAGCGTGCCCGGGAGCTGCCGGCGCCTCTTCTCGGAGCCACCACTGCAGCTGTGAACCTTTGGTGCACAAGAATTAATTGTAATGAAGGTTGTCGTGAGGATTGGGTCTGGAAGTGGATTCAGAAGGCACAGGTGGAATATCATGGCGCAAACCCACGTGCCTTCATTTTTGCCAAAGCGGTGACTCACTTGCGCTGAAGCAAACCCACAGGTAGGCAGCAGGCGCTGCTGAGCGAGTGTTACCTGGTTTGCCTTTCCCTGCCTATCCTGCAAGAACACAGCTTTAATAAAATGTCCGTCTATTTCCCAGAGCCGCCGGAGGAATAAAGTGCAATGGCTACGACTTGCTCAGTGAAAACATTCGAGTGATTTTAATTTTCATGTTCATGCAAAAAAATCCCATCACCGGCCGATGAAAACGTCAAAGATTTTTAATGTCGTACCAAGAAACGCAAGTGCCTGTGGAGTTTCCTTTCTGATTAAGCACGCTTGTACTTATAACAAATATGAACTGTCCTCCTCAGTGAAAGGGCATTTACCAGTGCTTAGGATTTAACCATGTGAAAAGTGAAAGGCAATTTGCTAACTCCCCGACGCTGCCTTTTCTCTCCTCCTCCTTTTATTCCACATCCCCAGTTTTTAGTCAGCTATTCTCAGTGCTGCCAAAAAATGTGCAGTGATGTTCTTACATGCGGAGTATAAAAAATAGTTTTCCTAATAAATGTTAACAGCAGCCGTAAAACGGCAAAATAAAATAACTGTAAGAAAAACAATCAATAAAAATCTGTAGATGAATTAAGTATTGATGCATGAAATAGGAAAAGGGGCTGAATCACAGTGCTTTACAGAGAAACCTGGAAGCTATTTCAAGAGAAAATAGGCAAGGAGTAAAACTTATCCCATGTTTCTGAGATAATTATACCAGAACAGGCAGGAAACAAGAGATTTGACCAAAGGGAATTCTAAGTGAACGGATCCAGCTCTTTTTTGTGTTTCACAAATCATTGTCCTTTTGGGCTTAAGTGATCCCAGTGTGTCACCATGCAAATGATGTCAAGCTAATGCCGAGACAGATGTTTCAGCGATGGGTGCCTGGACTGCAGGGAGTTAGTTCACACTAAGCACCTGATGCATGGGAAATGGGGATTAAGTCTATGGGATCAGCCTAGAGCTTCCCCAAACTGGGGAGAAGAAGGGAAAAAAAAAAAAAGCAGCCCTGCAGTGCGTACACGGCGTGTTCCTCAGACTGCCTCTCTTGTGCTTTCAGCAGGCTGCCCTGCCTGCTACTGCAGCCACGGTGTGTCCCTGGGTGCCTCCCTACGCCAATGTGTGGACCCAGACATGTCCAACTCATCCCTGCAAACCAACCCAAAGACCATCTCGTCGGCAAGCAGAAAATGGGACTGTGCACAGCCACTACCTCACAACCTTCAGAACTGAGCCAGAGTAAACGTAAATACGCATTTATTGTGGATGATCAAATAAAGAGTCAATAGGATCAATACATGTAAGCAGCTCCAAACTCTGCTTACGTGGGCTTTGGTGTCTGTTCCGCGGACTAAGAGCGTTTTCCCCCTGAGCAACTCAGGTTAAGCATGGGAAGACAGCCCCCGCCTTAAGCCGTTGGGGGGATTTTCAAGCTCTTCCTTCGGTATCTCTGGTGTTGTGGGTATGGGACCGCCACGGGAGCAGCTACCAAAGGGCTGTTCAACGGGCGTGTTGCTGTCCGTCCAGTATGCTACACTTGAGCCAAAATGTGAGCCAGGAGCCGAGGGGTTTGTGGGTGTTAAGCGGAGATTTTCCAGCTCTGCCATTTCTGTTACATGCTCAGATTCAACAGCAGAAGTTGCAGACGTGCTTCCTGTGCCTTGACAGATATTTATTCAATAAAGTGACTGAAAGACAGATATATTCCCTCCTCCTCCTCACCCAAAGACCTTGAAGGGGGAAAATACAGTCTGCTAAAGCCAACACCCTCACCTGGATAACGGGCGGGAGAGTCTCCAAGCATGGTCAAACCCCAAATATCTGCTGGAAATGATAGTGACACTGCAGCGAATGCCACACCCAGCGATGGCAATGAGCATTTGACGCAGCAGACCTCCAGAGAGCAACATTTGATTTGTGGCACTTTAGAAACCAGTGTTCCCTCTGCCTCATTACCAGGATAAAGATCTTTACCAAAACCTCTCTGAATTTATTGCAGGGAAATTTTACTGTCTGTTTATACAGAGCAAACCTTTCTCTCAGGGTCTTCACTCCGCGGCTGGAGTTTCAGTCACGATCAGGACTCTCCATGTAACGGGATGTGCAAGGAGATCCCTATGGGCAGCCTTAGTGAAAAAAAACCCTTTCCATTTAAAGCAAGTGGCATCTGGTGGAAGCAGAAAGATGGGACACACACTGAAAACCACAGAGCGACATTTGCCAGCACATACAGCATATACCCGAATAGCACTGAAGAACAGAGAGGTGTCCGTCTGAGACAGCCAGCCAGAAATGAAGTCGGGAGGTTTTGGCAGGAGCTGGCATCTCACCACTAGTAAAAATAAGAGGTAGGTGGAAGGCAGGCAGTGAGGACAAGTCGTTCAGACTTGGCGTTCAAGCATCTGCCTGCTAGCTCCTGTTGTCCCCGGGGTGCCTCAAAGTCGCATGAAATAAGCCTGATCTTGGCTCACATGAACTCATTTACTATAAATCTTTGGCACGGCGTACGAGCAAGTGTCAGTAAAAATGGAGCTGTTAACGCATGGATTTTTAGCACTACATACAGTATGTCTGGCATTACTGCGGCGCTGTTCGCGGGGAGCACGCTGGCTCCCGCGCGATGCCACGTGCCAGTGCCTACCGCAGTTACCCGCACGTCTACCTTTGAGAGGGAGCCTGAAGAGTTTCTCCACGGGACAGCTGCTCTGTTACATCACGTCAGTGCACAGGACAGAGCTATTAATGACTGTTAATGCGATACTCCGTTTCCTGGCAATGCATGCTATGAGGCAGTCCGTAATCACCGGGTCGTGGGTACCGACACACCAACCCTAAGAGCTCTAAAGATGTGCGGTGCCAAAGCGTGCTGCCCACATCTGCAACGGTGTATAGTAAAACCATTAGGCAAAGACACGAAGTGTTATCTAGTTCAAGGAAAATTACGAAATCTCAAGCCTGAACATCCACAGATGCGGTGTATGCTAAAAGTAATCTGAATTTTCATTTTCCAGGTGTCCACCTATTCTTGGATTAATGACTGAGCGTTACAATCAGCTTTTCAAAAATATAACAAATAATATTGATGCTCATTTTCCTGGCAGACTTCTTGCATCGCTTGAATTTAGGAAGCAAACCATTTTACAATAATCACAGACATGTAAATGAGCCAAAAGTGGTGTTTATTTTGTTGCTTTCCAAATTTAAGCTGACCTAAATAATTTAATACAAAATTTGTAGCAATGAGAACACAGTTTGGTGGACACCTATGGGAACACATTGAATTTGTACTACAGAATTGTTAGTCCTCTGAGTAAAAGATGATTTGCCCTCTAAATGTGCTGTAAATGCTGATACAGCATTCGCTTTCGTGGCACAAATGGCACTGTGAAAATAATACTGACGCTCTCTACGTTCCCTCGATTTAACATGGAGCAAGGAGAGCTTTCTTTTACCCGAGGATGAAAACCGGGTACATGCTTGTTGTCTGAGCGGGTGGTTGATACTCAAATTGAGCATCAAAATTGATACTTGATTGTCAAGATTGGCAGATGTCCCCAAGTAATATAGTAAGTTATTGCTGGCAAATTCTTTTTGCTAACCTATGGAATAACTTCCATTGCTACTGACAGCAGGGGAAGCGGCGTGGAGGACTGACCCTGCCAGCCGTGGGGTGTGCCCATGCTGCCCGACATACACAGCAGTTCCGGCAGTGGGGGCTGATGGACACGTGTCAGCTCAACGCTGACGATTCGAGGCTCTCCAGCCAGTAGTCAACACTGTCACCTCCTTCTGAGCAAAGCAAAAAGCAATCTCTGAACTGCTGGGTTGCAATTAGTGGGTGATGATTTATTAAGCAGGTAGACCTGATGTCACTGTGCTCACCAATAATTTTTAGCAAGATGAAAAATATGCTGGTGTTTCTCCACTGTGAAGCAGGATGTGTGGGAAGCTGGCACAAAGGCATGTCATCTCAGATGTTTGTTTTCTGTTCGTAGTTATGGCTAGCTGTGGCAGAACTGAACGCGCTTCCGGCATCTGCCCCAGTGGGATGCAGGGATGCAGGAACCACATCACCTCGCTCTGCTTCAGGGGACTATAGGCAAAGGTTGTAAACAACAGGATTTGGTCTTTAGCCCTTTAGATTTGTCCTCTAATTCAGCACTCAAGGCAAAGAAAACAATTATTTCTACTCTTCTTTTTTTTTTTTTTTTTTTTACATTCTACCCTTTTCCAAGGCTCTTTGTACAGTTTCTCAAAAATATCTAAATATCTTCACTGGTCTTTGGAGTATTTTGTCCTGTTTATGTAATGATGTATTTCCTCTATATGAACTAAAACAGAATAATAAACATTTTCACAAATTCCAGCACAGTTTACATTTCATATGTATTCAATCACAATACAATAGATGAAACTTAAGTAGTGAGCTTAAGTGTCAGTTTAAATGCATTAATCGTACTTCCACGTGGACTAAAGTGTTTTCTTGGACCAAGATTGTAAGTCATACTTGAGCCACAAACAGGACTAAAGTACAAAGATGAAGCAATGAGAAACCTTAGCATTTACTTATAGTGACAGTCCTATAGGTATATGCATAAAAATAATGCTACTTTTTGGCTGAAAGTACTTTGGTCTTTCAGTGCTTTGGTAAGTATCTCTTAAGATACCTTTTCCCCCAGGTCCAAACCCACACAGGCCGAAATCAAAAGGTTCTTTCTATCAAGTTAAGCAGGACTGAGGACTCTGCGTTACGGACGCAGCCTGAAGATGAAAAAGGCTCGCACAGTCTCAGGACCAGCCCCAGCACTGGATTGGCACCGTCTTTTTAGCTCCAGCTAGTGGCTTTTGTCCCATTCTATATGATCAGTAAATGAACTGAATACGTAGTTTGCAAGAATTCTGTTCAGCAATCACGCCAGTGCCAGCTGCAGTGTTAGTAATAACATAGCACGTTCTTCAGAATCAAGCAAAATAGAAAATGTAATTAATTTTATTTGAAAATTCTGTCTGAGCACATTTGGCACCCGTTTCATTTCACTGCCTCATCAGAAGATACACTCTGACCAACGTCACATACCCTGAAGACGCAGAAGCGAATAAATATTATGATTGGTGGTTGAATATTCAGTCTATGTAAATGTATTATATACTTCGCTTGGCTTTGTCATAATAGAAAAAACAAGCAAGAAAAACTTGTATTTTTTTCTGCACATACTTCCCTTGTGTCCTTTTTTTCAAATTTTGCATAGTGCATATTGCAAGATTTTCTTTTTAGTTATATGCCTCTAGTTGTTGGCTTGGAACAAAAATTCAGACATAGCCAGCACAAAACCACAAGAAATGTCTTGTCACAACGGCACCTCGAGGGTTCAGGATCATATATGTTGGAAAGGAAGAGACCTATTAATTTATCTGTTTGCATATGCCCTTGCAGTCTAGTTTTTTCCATTTCCTATTCTGAAAACCTCAGGTGAAACGGTGTCTTACAAACGAATTAATGAAAAAGAGCTTCAGTTCTGTACAGGCAAGGAGTCGGTTTCTGGGGAAGGGAAAGTCCCGTGTTTTCTTGTGCAGATACCTGATCTGATGCATTAGAATAAGCACAAACCACCAGGTTGTGCTGTTGCCCTTAAGCAATATGCACCACCACAGAGCTATGCGACTGTGCTCATCTGATGGCTGCTATTTGTCTGGGAAGACCCTCAAATCCTAGAAAACCGGAAAGAAAACAAGTCCCTCAGACTCATTTTCCATTTGATTATACAGCTCAGTATTTTTCAAAGGACTTCGGCTCGCTTTGTAAACCACTGGCAGTATTTGCTGGCCATGAAATTCAGGTACAAAAATAAATAATCCATCTGCACAGGCTTTGGATGCAAACACTGCAAAGCTGAGCCGAGAGCTGCTGTTACACTCAGTGCAATTTTCAGCAAACCACCCATTAATGTTCATCATCGCAGCTTACTTTTACTACTGCATTTCCCTCCCTTGCATAGACCGTTTCAGTTTTTCAAAACTATATACTATTTGAAAAATCAGGAGTGTACAGAGCTCGGTGAGGACAGGGCTCGGAAGACACCTTGGATAAGTAGAGAGGAAGACGCTGGACAACGTGTCTGCAGTTGGAACCTCAGTGCTGCTTCACGGGACTAACCTGTGTAATGATACATGTAAAACTTTCCAGCCAGAAAAAAACTGAGTTTCAATAAGAAGTGATGGTTTTGTACCTTATTGCCACCCGGAGGTTTTTCTTCCTTGAAATTGTCCACGCACTTTTTGTAACCTTGTGAACTTTTGGCATCCGGAACATCTGGTGACAAGATCCATTGCATAAGTACCTGAGCTGTGAAAAACCGTCCCTTTCAGTTGGCTGTTGAACCCACCACTTGCTAGTTGTACACGAGATAGTGTAAAGAAAACTGGGCTAAGATTCAAGGCTGGATCCTGATACTTTCCCTCATAAAACTAGATGATTAGATAAGATCAGTTTTAGGTGTTTATGACGCAAAGACCATTCCACAACACAAAACGAAAACCAGGACCTCAAATCTTTAAACCTAGACAAAATAACTCAGAGTCACATTTGGAAATGATTTAGTTTGATTTTAACTTCCATGTCTCTAAACATTTGACTGTGTATTCTCTTCTAAATATTCCCAAAAATTTTAGGATAACTCCCCAGCTACCCCTCCACTTTTTGCTTGGTGCTGGAGTAGCTTTTCCACGCTGTGTGCTTTCCTCCTCGATTAATGAAACACATACTGACTTCTGTCTTCCCTCAAAGTACTCTAAGAAAAATAGCTTTTAGCTCTGCTTAAAAAGAAGAGGGGGAAAGGCTCCTCTTCTTTCATGCGCCTCAGTGGGAATACACCAGATCAGGGATTGCTCTAACGCAAGAAACGCAACTCAGGTTCTTCAGCTCCCAGTGGGGACCTGCTACCGTCCTGCCTTGTGGATCACACTTGAGCTGCGGATGACGTGCTGCACAGTTGTTCTCTCTCCTGAAATAGTCTCCCAAAGAATACAATAACAGGTTTTTAGCTACCGAAAATGGCAGTAGCACTAGTATAGCTTGCTTCTGTGCATCTATGTAGCTGAGATGCGAATCTGTCCCTTCGGCAAGAAGGTACTTCTCTGTTGGACATTTTCATATTTCCTGCTTACTCAATTACTGAGAAGCAACTACTACTATGTCAAGTCCAGTGTTTCAGATGGGGTGATAAATGTGAACGTAAAACTGCAGAACATTTACAAAGTTGTGAAACAGGGAAAAAAACCCACCCTGTTCGGCATGGTTAAAAATGCCCCACAGATCTGTTCAATGCCAGCAAAGAAGCTAACAGAGAATAAAAGCGAACCCGAAGAGATGGTTCAGTTGTAGTTTTAGAAGGCTTATGACACAATCCATCACCAAAGCCTCTTACGGAAATTTGAAACCTACAGGGTAAAAGGTAAATTTTTGCCATGGATTAAAAACTATTCATGAGATAGAGAAAACAAAGGAGAAAAAAAAAAAGATCTAAAGACATACAGAGAGGTTAATATGGAGTTCCCCAAGACTTGCTGCTGGGACTTATTTTTGTCACTTTAAATACCCAGCATAATGCAAGAAGTACTAACTTACTCAGCAAATAGTCTGCACTTCTCTGTTGCAATAAATACTTGTGTTTGCTTGCTTTAGATCAGGCTCCCGAGCCTGTACACCTTAACTTGTAACAGCACCCACAAGACTATCAGGACGCACAAAGAGGAAGCTTAATCTCGAGGGGGTTACACTTCAGTAGAAATGCCCCACGGGGAGAATCTGTGTTACTTGTGATTGCTCATAAATGAGAACAAAGACAATTTTGCTTTTAAACCATTCAGTGAGTCTGAAGCTCTGCAAGGCAGAAAAAACATATTTTTCCCTTGTATATTGAAAAAATGTGAGAACCATGCTGCTGCTGTGGAAAACATTGCTATTATGTCTGAATGAGTGGCATTCAGCATCAAAAACTTTTCTTAAATCCCAGTAAACTCCATATTAAAGGTTTGAGACATACCATGGGTGTATGCAGAAGTTCATTGTGGAAGTAAATGGTATACAACTCATTTTCAAGTTAGATGTAGCCAACTGGAAAAAAATGGTAGAAGAAGTTTCATGCAGATGAAGGTTCATGAATCTACCAATACAGACACTAACGGGTTCAGATGGTTGTTTAGCTCTCAAAAAAAAAAAAAAATCTAAACAACAACTAAACAACAACTCAGTAAAAATGTCTGTTTATTCTTCAAAAACAGCCACAAATGGTTAATGTGTTACAAGCTACTGCTAGCAAAAAGATAAAGTCCAATTAAAAAGTTTGCTGCTATTTCACGTCCTCTTGATTTTGAATTCAATTCCAATCACATCACAGGAAACATGGAAAACATTCCGAAGAAACACAACAGAAATACCTTCTAGGCAACAAGAGCTTTGGAAAGTGTAAAAGCAGTTTTACACCTAGTTCTGCTCCTTTTTGACCAGCAAAACCTGCAAAAGTCTTTCAACTGTGTGGCATCTCAAAAGCCGAAAAGCTGCCATGATCACACTGATTAGAGAAATCGGACTCAACTCTGCACATAGATCAAGATAAAAATACTAAGTACAATGAATACTTATCATTCAGAACATAAATTGATTAACAGTCGGTTCAGCCAAAAAGTTGTCTTTGTAATGTATGTCATAGTTAGGCGTCATGGCAGCAGGAATTGGCAGAAAACAAAGTTGAGCATTTAATTTCCATTGTCAGTTGGTGAAGCAACGATTTCAGAAAATCAGTTGCCTTACGCCAGCGCGTACTGATGCATGCGACTATGTAATATGTTCGTTTGCATTATGAATAATACTGCCTAGTGTAGGCCACCTAAAATATCTTATTTTTCTAAAAATGTGATTGCAAGCCTTCCAGCTTACACAGTACATTTTGTCTTTTGAGAATAATGTAGAACTGAAGTCAATAATTGTATTTTATTTCAGTTGGTGTGTAGCACATGCGAAGCACTGGTCTTCTATTCACAGTGCAAGATCAGCAGTCGTGAAGCCTTGATGGTCCCTGTAGGGGAACTAATGGAAGTCAACAGCTGATATCCACCTGGAAAGGAATTCAGAAAGCATCCCTGATCTTTACTGGTATTGGTAAGGTTATCTACAAAATTTTAAAAATTATGTTCACAATATTTTAAAAATATGTATTTCTCAGTATCTCCTTTTCCTTTCTCTTGTTCTTAAATACATGGATTAAGATAAGGCTGAGGATACTGGTTTATTTTGTTAGAAATATGTCATCTCAGCTTCCTTAGATTCCTCAGTGTTACTTAGCTGATAAGAACACAGTTTAATTAAGCTAGAAGACCTACTAACCATAACAATCCCAAAAGCATCTGTTTGCTGGAGCAGGCTGATAACTTCTACCCACTTTTTTTTTCCTTCTGAACACACTGTTTAACAAAAATCAATTTTTTTACAGTAAAATTCCTTAAGATGTCCTGCTTATCATGTCCAGATCTCTACTGTTATAAGAAATCATTATATATAATTTCACACACTGATTGATTGATTAATTGTAATCTTGTAGTTTCTTACCCACTCTGCTCCTAATGGGAGAGCATTTGACAATCTCAATCACTTGTGATTAGAAATCAAATGTATACAAAACTATTTTTATTATGAGTGCCACAACATCCTTTTACATTTTCCCCTCCTGGATATTTCTTTGCGGTTAAGTTTATAAGAAGGAAACATCTGCATCACCTACATCATTTTTCTAAGATAAGCCAACCTTCTTCAGTCTATCTGGATTTTTGGGATAGGAAAGAATTTACTTTCCCCTCATCATCCAAGTAAACCTTGTCCACCCTGTCCCTAGTTGAAAGCATCATTCTTGACAGGGAGGGCTCAGAAATATATGCATCGTTATTTGACAGGACATCAATATCTTACTTTTCATGTCTTGTTTCTATGCAGCTATTCCAATGAAACTATCCTAGATTAACCAGAGCTGTCAGATTCTACTGTTTGTCCCTGAGCGCATGGCTTGGTTTGATTTGACATTACAAAACCAAGTAAGCTTGCATGATAGTTCGAGATGAACACAAATACAGGAATACCTCTGAGATGCAAATTCTGCTTTCTGACTACTCTGCCACATTTCCTCGGCTACTCTGAATCGGTAAAGGGCTTGCCTGTCTTGGGTCTAGAAGTCATCAGCAACAGCAGTAAGCTGTGTGTTGGTAACTGCGTTATTATAGTCTTATTTGAAAAAGAAACTGAATCCACGACATTTTCAGCATCGCAGATTGATGTGCTTATTTGAAAAGAGAATCTGCGCTTTTTCTTCCCCAGCCTATCACCATTCTGAAACTTCACCTTGTTTCTTTGAAGCCAGGCTGGTAGAGAGCAGTTCATCAAAAGCAATAGAGCCAAGACGTAAAAAAAAGAAGAATAAATACTTTTTGGAAAGCAATTATTCTACGCAGAAATGAAGGGCCACTGGACCATCCAGAGTCATTCCTTCTGCCTTCCCTGCTTGGTTTATAGGACCCCCGGTGCCCATTCTTCCCTCTGGGCTCGTCAACCCCATCTATTTTGCAGCTTTGTTTTGGGCGAGAGAAATGAGGGAAGACCATTTCTTGACTCAGAAAAACTCTGGGAACAGGGATAAAGAAGCAAAGGAAATAAAAGCAGGGCAGGCTGTGCAAAGTAGGGCCGGGATGACCTGGAGTGAGCCAGGAGGATCAAGATCTCATTTCCCCATTATTTGTAAGTGAGGTGGTAATTCAGCAGCATCACTAGATGGTCTACTCACGCAGCCTCTTTGCACGGCACCGCGACGGGAGGAACTGGGTACCCAGACTCTTTTTTTCCGCACTTCTGCCTGCCTGACTTCCCACTGCCGCTTTGCACCAGTATTCCCCAGTACTGCCCTGGCTTGGAGCGGGAGGCAGTCGCGTTCCCTGGCCACAGCACGCACCCACGCACACAAATATACACACACCTCTCGGTGGAAACGTTTTCAGGTATTTTTTCTGTTCAGAAAGCTGCTCTGTGTAATTCCATATTGACTGATAGAATTTTCAAGGGAAAATACATCCAAATTAAAATCAGTCACTTTAAAAACGCGGAAGGAAAATTGCTGTATAACAGTCATACTTCTGCCAGATTAAAACAGACGTAGACAGGGAAGAAAAGCCTTTCTAAGGATTTTACAACCGGGAAAGCCTGGGAACTCTGTAATTATTAGAAACACAATGATTTACTGCTCTTGCTCACTGAAATAAGTCTGCTAGTTATGGTAGAAGTGCAGAGATGTTATGCAAAGATTGAAAAGACAAGGAGCCCAGGGAGCCCGGGGCAGCCTGAGAGCCCGATCCGACTTCTCCAGGACCCAAAGACCTGAACACAAATGCTGACTGTCCAGAAGCAAGTGTATAAAATGAGATTAAACCCAGGAGGAAGACTGCAAAGATTTAGCTAACCACTACTGCAGGATCACAGGTGTTAATCAGCTTAGTCACCCGCAGCATCCGCCTCGCCACTGTATCAGCTAATGGTTAACTCCATCCGTGCCACGGCCCATCTCTGGTTGCTGCAGGTTGCTCGGGGAGCGATGGGAGGAAAGGGAGGGAGAAGGGAAGGAGCTGAGCACAACTCGTGTGTCTCGAGGAAGCCGGAGGAGAAGGGATTGCCGCTTCAAGCGGCGAGCCGTCAGGCAGGTTACATTAATAACTGTAATTTGTAACTGCGAAAGCTCTGGGATATCAGCAGTGCCTTGATGAGCTGTGACCAGGGATTAGCCGCAGACAGCCTCCGGCGCGGGAGGGAAGTGCGCGGCCTCCCCAGCAGAAGGGAACGGCGCTTTGGAAAGGGACCATCGAGCGATGGTGAACTTCGGTGTCTGAGTTTTGCTGATCTCATGGCACGGCTGCAGCGCAAAGAAAAATACGTTTGAATTATCAGCCTTACTGCCAACAGTTATGTGCCTGTGGAGTAGCAGGAAATCAGCTCAGAGGCGTTTGCTCTATTTCTTCTGTTTATAACATGCTTTGCGCAAAAAACATCCGACAGCATTATCAGCTAGAGAGAAATAGCTGCAAACTGGAGTGTAAATTTAAGTGCATTTATTGTGACTGGATTTTTGATGATTGGAAAATTCCCAGTGGGATCTAGGAGATGTAAGCAACTAACATTTAAAACATTTTAATTCCACCTTGATGTCCCGCTAACACTTTAAAGAAAAAAGAGTACTTGCAGTTTCGCTTCACACTGATGCATAATTTTAGCTCATTCAGTTTACTCAACCTAATGCTAATTCTCACTCCAATATTACTGTGCCGTTTTAAGGCTGACGTTTATTTCTTTGACCACGATAGATTTAGATGATGTCTTCTCCTCCTCTGCAGCACCGCTAATTCCTTCACCACGGCTTTTGCTGGGTACAAACCATCTCCTTGCTTTTGCCCTTTCCGTGCGTCCCTCCATGTTGTAGAGTCACCTGGTGCCCCGCGCAGCGCGACGCAGGGGCGTCTACATGACTTCGTTGTGGTTGTCCAAGGTGAGATTATTTAGCAGTAAAAAGTAATAGTAAAATAATGCAATACATTTAACTGTCTATTCATTCTCCTAGGCCACGTTTTGCTTTTTCAACAACGTAGAGTTATAGACCGACATGCCGCTTTTAGCAACCAGCAGTTAGTTAATTCTTTTTCAGGGTTCCCACAGAGCAGGACCCCCAGTTTCCTTCTTAATACCATTTGTCCACCCTCTGTGTATAGCTCAAACCATAGGGCAAGCTACATCCAGCAGCCTCTCTCAGGCTTTGGGTGCAATTCAGTTCATTTTCCCAAAACCACACTTCGGGACTTGCATGGCTGTGGTGTTGAACACCCTGCAGCCGCTTCGGTCCGGTGCCGGGGCAGTGTCTGCAGGACCAGCAGCCGCAGAGGGACGCTCCGGAGTTCAGGGCTGAAGGGCACCGAAGCACCCGGAGACCCCGCTGCGGAGCTGGCGGCTCCAGCGGGTGCTGCTCTCATCGCTTGCCCATTAAAACGTCAGAGCCATCACACGCTGGCAATAAATGAACAGGGCGATGGCGGCGGGGCGGAGGGGACAGCGTGTATTTTTTTATTTACTCGAACCTCCCTCTCTGATCAAATCAGCACTTCCACCTCTCCCGCTTTTAACACCCTTTTACCTGAAAAGGAAGCAGAAAAGACCAACCTCAAAAGCTGATTTTCCCGGCTTGCTGCTTCTTTCTTTGGATAAAATTGTTTTCTCGGGCCAAGAACCGACTACCACGTAACCAAACTACTTATATCCACAATTGCCGGCTTATCTGCTGTCAGATAAGCATCAGGCTGAGAGTCAGGACCATCCCATGACACAAGATATGCTACTTTTTACAGGTAGGTAATGTACTGAAGTAGTGGCACTTTGGCAAACAACTGAAGGAAACGCACACGTTTCTGCTCGGCTTTGTTTACACATCTGTGCCTTTCCCACTTTGCCGAGACCTTTGCCTGTTATAGTGTATTTTTATAGCTGCTGATAGGACTAGAGGTTTTTGTTTGTTCTGGAATTCATTCCAAGATCCAAAACAAGTACAGGTCGATTTAATTTTTTGCCTTTAACTTTTTGCAGTTTTAATTCGCGGGGTCGATTTGTCATTTGAATGGCATGTGCTAGATTCCAGATTGCTTCTATTAGTAATAAAGAAGCATTAAAATCTACTGTAACGTCCGAGTAACCATCCAGCTTATCCAGTTTTCATATCTGGTATAACTTGGCTGTGTGAGCGGGGGCTGTCGGTTCAGTGCCTGGGGCTGAGAAAGGGCTCTGTTCTGGCCAGCTAGCTGCTGTGGCATTGAACGACTTTCTTTTCCACTTCCAGTTTTCTAATGGAAAAGAAAACAGGGTTTTTTTTAAAAAAAACCCTAGTATTTTCTGTATTTTAAGTGACTAAAAAGCCCCAAATTTTACTCCAGAAATAAAGATAATTCCAGTTGAAGAGACTCCAGTGTTCAGTTCTCATCAAATGTGCAACGTTGTCACTCTCAGGTTGTCACTTGATTGCGTCCTCAATCCCGTACCAGTTGCCATCTGCATTATAAACTTTTGAGTCTGAGCCATTTACGTCCTGACTTTTGGCCATCTAAAACAACGCAAGGAAATTAAACTGGAGGTAACATTTGACTTACTCCAGCTGCTCACACGATCATTCCCAGGTTAAAGAGCATGTTGCTGTTACGCTCGTGAAACCATTAAGTGAAACATAAACATCTTAAATGGTTCAAAAAAATTTCCTAAGCTGCAGAGAGAGACTGGAGCCACTTTTCATTCAGTGACAAACTACCAATGGGTGTTTGTAGCAGGAGGAGGCACTGCCACACCAGCACCACGTTTAGCTAATTAGGCTAATGCTAATGATTGGCCGGTAACACCAGAAATTGTGGTGGTTGTAAGTGGTGTGGGTGACGTGGGCTACGAGCCTTTTGAAGGAGAGGTGTGCTGGGACCGAGGTGAGCTTTCCAGGTGCCACCAGTTTTAGATCTGTGTTGCCAGATCTTCGCTGATGCCGGTTGTTCTGGGACCCTTGGTGCAGCCTGGCGAAAGCGTGCGGGTCTTCTCCCCCGCGGCAGGCTTGGGTCTTGCTGTAAGACATGGAGCTGCACCCTAAACACGGTGTTTCTCTGCTCAGATTCTGACCCTCCCCACCCATGGTATTTTCTGCTCAAGAATGATCCTCTTCAGCACCAGTACATCCAATCAGGATTTTTTTTTTTTATTTAAGATGTAAAAATACAGATGCATTTTTGGCTTTCGCTGATACTGCACTGAAAAGGGCCAAAGGACACCAAAGGAGTATCCCACGAGCAGAGTCCTGGGTGAAGCTGATGAGCACAGCAGGTATGTGATTGCCAAGCAAAGAGATGAGCATGCGCTTGGAGAAAAGCTGGTCCAGGGAAATGGTTTTTAGGGTAACAAACTAATTAGGAAACCAGATTGGAGTTTCTGAGTTGGGGTTTCTGTTTATTTCTACAATACTTTAAAAAAATATGGTTTGGTTAATATAATTTGTAAACAAATATTATTGCACCTAAGAAATACTTTACTAATGGCAACAGTATATTATTTTATGGAGGCGGAGTGCTGGGGTTACTTATTCTGATTATTAATCTGTGAAAAATGTTCACTGAGACCATGATATTTCCCCTATGGATATTAGACTTATTCTATATACATTAAGATAGCTCTGGCTTTCAATATTGTAATTTGGAAATATAATCTACACACACTTCACAAGACTTTACTGGCACTTGTGATCTTTGACCTGTTTATATAGTAATTATTAACTAGCTTAATTCTGAGAACTGTGTTCATGTTATGTTTTTACACAACGTATTTTGACATGATAAAACGATGCCTATTACAAGTCAAGGTTGTTTTTGCTCAACCAAAACAGCCACATTAATTCTAAATTCAGTGTAAACAAGAGAGAGAATAAATGCTTTCCAAGTAGAACAACAAACCCAGCAAGGAATAAAACATATTTGTGCTTTTAAGTGCATAATACAATGTGTGCAGAAATACAGAATTTCAGTTTTGAAGAATGTCAGAACACTTTATAGTTTATGGTTTATGTTTTTTTTCCCTTTCATTTTGAGTTAATTCTTCATCTTAACCTAATCTTTTTAACTTCAGGTGTTTAGAATTCATGCATATATCCAAGCCTGAATTTTGAGTCTGAATTGGGACTGATTCCGAATGTCTTTTCAGACAAATGCAAATCAGAGCACTCACTGATGGAATTTACCTGAGGATAAACTACAAGCACAGAAACCCCCCACTACTAACTTAATCTGACTCACATAATAGCAAGACTCCATTGATGTCGATGATACTATCATCATTTGTGTAAGGATTAGAAGATTTATAGGTTTTAATAACCTACTATTAGATGATTTTTTCATATCAGTGCTTCTTTGACTTCAAGTCAAGAAAGTTATGACCTAAACTATACTTGGATAAACCGAACACACTCAGTTTTGTAACTTTCTCCCTATAAAATAGGGTCTCCAGACATCCTACCATCCTTTTTCTGAACTTTTCCAACTTTCATTATCAGTTTGGAAATTAGGCTGCAGAATTAAACAGACTGTTCCAATAATTGTCTCGCCGATGCTGCATGGACATATGCCACCACTTCCTTGCTGCTTCTTTTTCCTGTCCTGCTTATGCCTGCAGGTGTTGTGTCCTTGCTCTTTCTTGCAGCATTGTACTAATACTTTATGTTCACCTTGTTATCTATGATCCTTGTTCCTGCAGTGCAGCATATGTTGATTTTCTAAGCATAGATATATAACATTGCAGATATACAAAACATGTTTGTCTCTGATAAAGTATGTGATGGATGGAGATGGGGATGGAGAGCACAGTAACCCCCCC
>NW_010540806.1:0-1375 GCF_000687285.1 Phaethon lepturus
GGCTTGGAAAGGCAGGACATAATTTCAAAATTCATCGCCGGGTAAATGCCGAGAAATCGCTGGAGGCTGGCCAAGCCCTTGCAGATATATATACACACACACATATACACATTTTTTTTTTCCCCCGAAATGAGAGGGGCAAAATGACGGGTTAACCCGTCAAGGCTAACGCGGCTTTTAGACATAGCCCTCGCCGAAATACTTTAGACACAGCCCTGCCTGAAACACTGAAGGCATTGCAAGTCTATTTAAAAGCTTCTGCGGAAGCTTTGAAACACACTCTCTGGCAGAAGGGCCCTATCCTGCAGGATTTGGTCAAGAGCAGTGAAGCCGTTGCGCTGACGGTTTTTCCTCAATAAGGGCTGCAGGATGTGGCTGGAGACACTTTGTGCCAAAAAAATAAAAATAGACAAGAAAGCTCTGTTTGAACAAGTTTGCTTAAGTGAATGGCAATCCCATGAACGGTCTGTTTTCCAACGCCTGGAGTGTAATATTAGATTGAGTGTATTTTTCAATGTCAAAAATCTCATTTGTCTCTGAAGACCTTTAAAATTTGATTCCTCGGGAAAAAAAAAAAGAATGGAATAAGTGTAACCTTAATTTCCTTTGAGATTGGAAGGTGAGTCCCTGCTATCAGCAATAAAAAGGATCTCTAACATCTCGTAAACCCAACACTTGCGGGGATTTGAAGGAAAATTAAAGCTCTAGCACCGTTTCGGGAAATGTAAGGAGCAAATCTGTGCGGAGCCCGAACCTGCCGGGCTGCACAGCTGCGCGGCCGCGGCGTTGGCCATTTCCAAAACACATTAGGCAGGGACGAAAAAAAAAGAAATCTCGGAGGAACGGTTCTACGAGAGATTTTTCATCCGTTAATTAACCGCGCAGACCACACGATCCGACCCGTATGGACTGGGCAATTCAGCGAGGTAGCGAGGAGCCACCGTGCCGTCAGAGGACGCTTTTTGCTTCTTCAAACCGTCACCTGAAGGCACAGGGACTGCCGACTGGAAAAGTCATCGCTAATACCCAAGGATGTAGGCATTAACCTCTGCCCGGCAATTAATGGTCCCTTTCACTCCATTTAACGAGAAAAACACAGTCTCGGAATGAGGCTCGGTACAAGAACATACGTCCATTAACATGCGTTCCTGAGCACCTCGCTGGCAGTGAATGCGAACTGCCATTTAACGGGCGAACTCCGGTCAGTCCCTGTCCAGCTCTCCCGCCTCGCGTTAGCCGACATTAGAGGCAGTTTTTGCGAACCACGGTTTGCAGCGTTCAGATCCTCTCGGGCTTTCCCTCTCTGCATCGGGGTAACCCTCAGGGACGCGGTCCCAGCTGTGCGTTCCGAGCCCGGGACCTCAGCCGCGCCGCC
>NW_010540807.1:0-823 GCF_000687285.1 Phaethon lepturus
GAACTGGGAGCGAGGCTCGGGGCACTGGGACATACTGAAGGGCCACTAGGTGGCACTGTGGGATCATACTGGGGTGCACAGCGCTGTACTGGGGTATACTGGCATATACTGGTGGGCCACTGGAGGGGGATAAGGGCACCAGATGGGGAGGCCTGGGCCATACTGGGGCGCACTGGGATATACTGGGCCATACTGGGTGGAGCTGGGAGGGCTCTGGGCCATGCTGGGGAGGTACTGGGCCGTATTGGGGTGGTGCTGGTGGACCCTGAGCCATACTGGGTGAGCCGGAGGGAGAACTGGCCTGCACTGGGAAAGCTGCGGGAGGGTGCTGTGCTGGGAGGGGTTACTGGTTCTTACTGGTGCTTGCTGGTGCATACTGGAGCAGACTCGTTCTTACTGCTTCGTGCATACTGGAGCATACTCATTCTTACTGCTTCTTACTGGTGCTTACTGAGCCATACTTCTCCTAAGTGGTTCTTGGTGGTACCTGCTGGTGCATACTGGTGCTTACTGGTTCTTAATGGTGCCTACTAGTGCATAACAGTTCTGACTGCTGCAAACTGGTTCTTACTGGTGCATAGTGGTTCTAAGTGGTTGTTACCGGTGTGCACTGGCGCATACTGGTTGTTACTGGTGCTGACTGGTGCCCTGGCTGGCAGAGGCAACCCCAGGGGGGCGTGGCCAGGCGCTGGGGCGGGGCAGTTGCCCCCTGAGGCTCCGCCCCCACCGGCAGTACCTGCTGATGGGTGGGGAGGAGACAGTGACCGACCCCCATGGACGGTGAGAGGGGACCCTGGTGTCCCCCGCTGCCCCCCGTGTCCCT
>NW_010540808.1:0-11065 GCF_000687285.1 Phaethon lepturus
CAACCCAAACTATTCTATGATTCTACAAATTGGATTTTTACAATGAGTTTATTATTATGGTAGCTGAACACCTCCACGTAACCGTTCAAACCATTTGTGAAATTATGCACTAAAGGGATCATTTCAAAGAGGTTAGACTTGAAAATTACAATGAAACTAATGGAGAGGGAGGAGAAAGGGTTCTCAACAGATGGATGAATTTGTGGACCATCCTTCTAAATGCCCTTCATTGAGTTACCTATCTTTTTCCTATTTGATATCAGAAGTGTGTTGTCTTCATGGTATTTATAAGCAGGGAATTGCTAACAGTAATATATAAAAAAAGTACAAATCTTCAAGTCACTGCCATCTCTCGGTTTTTTAATGCGTATCTTCTCTCTGCTCAAGAAACTATTTGGGGCAGAGTTGGTCTTGAACAGTTCTGAGACTATTTTTACTGCTTAGTGAGGCCAATTACAGCAAGAGAAACAGAGAAGTCCATTAATTACAGAATGGTTTTCTGAGCAAGCTGTCATCAGTCATTGCCAGTTGTCATTCTACATCAGGCATTTCAAACAAGCTCAAATAAGACACTGCAGCATAGGCAGTAGGTGAAAAGCTGCAAAAAAAGAGGATCTGATGGAACTTTCACACTTCCAAGGCTTTCAAGGCCAAGCAAAATTCTTTGACATGCAGCCTAAATCCCCACTCCTGACTACAGTTAAGGAGAACCGGGTGTCCAAATTACGTAGCTGATTTAAAAAAACTGAGCAGAAACTCTGTCTGACTCTTGACTTGGTAGAGGGAGCTCTTCAGACTCTAACGCCCTTACTTCTACTATGAAGTGTTTGCGTGTGATCTAATGTTCTCTATTCTGGCCATTTTATTTGGACAATAATTCTGTTCAGACAATTAAATTCTATCAACCTTGCATTGTTCAGAGAACACAAAATGAAGTCAGCAGCAAAATATTCACAATATACTCACTCGTAAAATGTTGTCCAACCATTTTCATTGCTTTTGGTGGCAAGGAGTCCAGAGTTGCCATGGTACGTCATCATGGCCACTTCATGTCCCTGTGTTGTTACACTCTTGAGTGCGCTGTTGGTACCAATTGTCACCCAATAGACTTGGCCATCAGGCACTACCAGCCAGAGGGGCATCCCTGTGGAATCTCTTCGGATATTGACTAAGTTGCCATTATTGTCAGTGATCAAGGTTATATCTCCATCTCCAGAATAAGTAAAATTGTAAAGATAATCTCCAGTGGTAAGGCTCTGAGTATAAAGGTGCTTACCACTGGTGTCAAACAAGTAGAGTTCCTGGTCTATGGGTGAGGATAACTCATACAGATTTTGTGTGTTGAGGAATGGTTTGTTTTTCCGAATAAAGCGGATTCGGATATTTCCAAGATCAGCGACATACAGCTCCCCATCCGCACACACAGCAAGGGAGGATGGCGCGTTGAGTTTGGCATCCTTGGCATAGCCATCATCCCCTGAGAAGCAGTCACAGTTAGCATCGTTCTTGCAGTCACAGCTGCTTGGCGCACCGGCAACAAGAGAAATCTCTCCATTGGTGGTGACCTGCCTGATGCGGTTGATCTTTTTCTCGTCAGTCTCAGCAATGTACAGGACGCCATTATGCGAGACGGCCAGAGCGGTAGCAGACTCCAGGGTGGCATGGATTGCCACCTTGCTAAGGAGAAAGTGATCCATGCCCGGCACCTGGCAATGCATGGGCCTCCCCGCCACGATGCGCACTTGGTGGTTCTCAGATATCTGTAACACAACATTATTGTCGAGCACATAGAGCGAATTATCCATCGGATTGACTGCCAGATCCGTCGGCCATTCTAGACGAACCTTAATGGTAAAACAACACAAGGAAATTATTGTAGCAAGACCTTTTTTCACTGCATGATCGCTATAATCAACTGCAATGTGGATGTTTCAATGGCTTAAAGGGAGAAAGGGTAAAAGAAACACAACTAAGTATAAGTGTTTGGTATGGTGGCTGTAAAGGACACAACCCTGGTGTGAGGGGGCTTAGCTCCCTGTCACATGAGGGAGACACACGTAGACATCCACACTGTGCATTGCAGAGTGGTGGGAGTGGGGCGACGGGCAGAGGCAGACCCTCCTCAGCTCTTGCTCTGCACCATGGCTTCTCTCTGCTTCTCCACCCTGGTGTGAGGTGCAGGGGCTGTGGGAAGGGCCATCAGTGCTTAAGGAATGCAGGAGTAAACAAGAAGACCCAAAAATTCAAGTGGGATTTCCCCTCTCCAAACCATCCTACGCTCTTTGAATTGATAGAGCCTGGGCCTGATAGCAGAGTCCTGGGACTGGGAATTTTGTGTGAAGTATTATGAAATCAGTCAAACAAAACAATGATCCTTTTATACTAAAGGATTCTCCAGACAAGTGGCCCAGCTCCTCTGGGTAAACGACAAGGAGGGATAGACACAAAACTGGCAGCTAAGTCAGCATGTGTATATGTCCAAGTTATAACCACCTTGTGCTTGATGCTGCAAAAATGCAAAATAGCGGTTCATAAGAAATTCAGGCAATTCAGTTAATGGAATAAAATACTTGTGTCTTCACAGTGGTTTTCACATTTTTTTTAACATAATGGAAGAATGGGTTCAAGTAACAGTGACACATCACAGTTCTACACTGATAATCCATATACACAAATAAACTGAAAAAGTGACTGAGAAGTGAAAAAGTAACACCGTGAGTGAGCACTAGGTCTCTATTTGTAGCTGTACTTCGTCAACACACTGCCTTTTCAAGTCAGTCTACTCTTTTAGTTCCTAAGCCTAAGAAAACGTTACCAACAGAATTCAGGGTAATTTTTTTTTTTTTTTATAAAGAACTGTAAGGCATGCATTTTTTGGATTATTTTATTTTACTTCTGTTTTATAAAGAAAAAAAAGTCAACTTTGTGCCCATGGGAATCAATCAAACAATGCTTAAATGCTTTCCTAATGTTGCATCTTCCCCATAGAAGAGGTGTGAAGGGTGATAGGAAACAAACAACTGTGAAGAATGGTCTTGGTCATCTCCAGACAGGCTTTTAAATAAATTTTCAACTAGTTAAAAAAATAGCTATTCCAGTTGTATATTCCCTTTCAGTCATCCAGGCAACTCTAAGTTAGAGCAGATGGACCTGATATCATAGAATCACAGAATCATAGAACAGTTTGGGTTGGAAGGGACCTTTCAAGGCCACCTAGTCCAACCCCCCTGCCATGAGCAGGGTCATCTTCAACTAGATCAGGGTGCTCAGAGCCCCGTCCAACCTGACCTGGGATGTTCCCAGGGATGGGGCATCTCCCACCTCTCTGGGCAACCTGGGTCAGTGCTTCACCACCCTCAGTGTCAAAATTTTTTTCCTGAAATCTAGTCTGAATCTGCCCTCTTTTCATTTAAAACCATCACCCCTTGTCCTGTCGCTACAGGCCCTGCTAAAAAGTCCATCCCCATCTTTCCTATCAGCTCCTTTAAGTCCTGGCAGCTGCAGGAAGGTCTCCCCGGAGCCTTTTCTGCTCCAGGCTGAGCCCCCCCAGCTCTCCCAGCCTGTCCTCCCAGCAGAGCTTTTCCAGCCCTCGGAGCATTTTGGTGGCCTCCTCTGGCCCCACTCCAACCGGTCCATGTCTCTCCTGTGCTGAGGGAAGCTGGCCACTTAGTGCCATTCTCCCTGCCCCCGTGTGTTTTTTTTCCTTGGACCCAACAGTGTGATACGCTGCGACTGAGGTCTCTGGGATCTGGGTATGCTCAAGGCTGTGCAATTCCAGGATCTCCTTGTTTCTTTGCTCCAAACCTTCCTGCCCCACTGTCCGTCTCAGTTGCTGCTGGTTCTCATTTGTCTGAGGTGACTAAGTTTGGGGAGGTATTTTGTATCTCTAAGGTGGCAACCTCAGTGGAAGGAGGAGGAGTAGGTGCCAGCAGGCTCAAATCCAGCAAACCACCTCTCAGTGTGGTTTTATTTAAAATCAAGAACAAGAAGGTCTTAGCACACAGGAGTTTCATATTTTTAAAGCCTTACTTTTGATGCTTCTATTCATGTTTAAATCCCTTTTAAGTTTATTTTAAAGAGCATCAGATGTATTTAGTTCATTGTGCCTTCTAATGGCTGAGCTTCTGAAGTTCATTTTCATGGCTAAGCAGTGTGCTGAGCTCTGCCTAGACTAATTCTCTCTTTGCAAAATCGCCTTCCTTTTCTCAGCTCTTGGCCTATTTTAACCCTTCCTGTAATAAAACATTATAGCCTGTGGTTTTCTCTTTAATAATGCATGCCTTCATCCCTTCCAGTGGTCTTTAAGCCCCACAGCCTTGTGTTAGTACCAAGAGCAGAGTTTATTCTGAACTGACAAGGGAATTTTCAATTTCTTAAAAACCATTCCTTGTCAACATTGGCAGCTAAATATTTCGTGTCCTCGTGTCCTAGGGAGCCTCAGGGACCTGACAGAAAAGACCCTTCCAGCCACTGCAAATGATGAAAAGCTACTTCGCAAGCTGGGTTTTCTTTGCCTGGTTTGGGTTGGGTATTTTTTTAAATTATACTTGTCTTTAGTGCGTCTGTCCAGAACAGTGCTGGTTAATCCGTCCATCACAGTGCAAGTCAATCTAAGCATGGCTCCTGTCATTTTATGAAGGGAAAGAAAGAGTCTTCAGCTGATACATTTTAGTTCATCTCAGAAGTGCTTAAATATGACATTGTTATACATCTAAGCCACATAACCTGTGAGAAAACAATTTTTAAATCCTGAATCTACAATGGTCTGGTCGTAACTGCCCCTGAAATTCAGACAAAGAAAAAACTATGCCTGTAAGATGAGAAACATACTACAAGATGGCCTTAAACCAGCAAAATTTGCTTCTACAGAAGGCATGAAAGCTTTTAAACTCGTAATTTCAGCTTGTTCATAAATTGCGGACAGTGGGAACCAGTTGCAAAGAAGCAAGAATAATCTTTTCAAATTAGAGGGAAAAACAAGAAGAACAGATTCCATCTGGGAGCACGGAAATTATCTGGGTAGTTACAAAAAGGAAACCCCATCGACATCTATTGTGGCTGAATAACAGTACTTAGCCCTCCAGCTATGATCTATATTTTCATAGGAGAGGGCAACATTCTTGGAACCAGGCAAACAACAAGTGGCACAAAGGTTTCAAAGGACACCATCTCTAAACTGGCACAATTTGACCGGTTGCTCAGTGCCCCACAAAATCAAGTGCTGGGCTCTAAGAGCTTTCTCTTCTGTGCCATCCAGAAGTAAAGCAATTATCAAACTGAGATTTCTTTTCCTCTCTCTTTTTTTTTTCTCTCCACCTTTAAGCAGCAGGACTTAAAAGCCCAGCATGATGGTAGCTGCAACCAATTTGCAATCTGATGCAATTCAAGATTCTTGTTTTCCTGCTGTTGCTAATTTTGGCACCTCAGCCTCCAATCAGTATTTCCTAGATGTTAATTTGATTCAGGTCTAAAATTATGCTGGGCCAAATTAGGATGGGGGGAAGCAAAGGAAAAAATCCATGGTTAGCTAAGTCGTTATAACAGAGCATGGCATATAGCCCTACTAAATGCGTACAGCTGCCTGGTCTTTTTAGTTTAAAGCAACTAGTTTCTTGAGAAATAAGCCTAATGAAACCTGGCTTTCCAGGAATCTGTGTCTCCCAGCTGATTGGGAGTCTATTCTGTGGCTGGGACATCCTTAACATCTCTCTCCCCAGAGATCTCCGAGTTAAGTCAGTCAGGTCTTTCCTTTAGTCTTCATAGGATCTTTCTTTTTGACCCAGTCATTGTGATACCACAAAGTATGTAGAGATGTAATTCTCCTTGAGCTCTTACCTCTTTGTCAAACATGGGGAGGCAGAGAGACATGCAGATAGAGTGAAGAAAGGTGGGTTTTCTCTAGAAACAACCAAAACATCATCTTACCTGAGAAATGTCCATCACAGAATCACAGCTGAGAGGTCGAGCAGATGTCAAGTCATTGGAACCCAACACAGTTGAGATGATCCCATTCTGATCAATCCGCCTGATCATAGTGCCGTCCACAAAGTAAATCAGCCCAAACTTGTCCACGGTGATGCCTGAGGAGGACAAAAGCAAGACAGTCAGAAAGTAACGGCAACCTGACAATTATAAGATGAATAGGAAACAGTGTCTGGGTTGATGCTCATGAAAGAGAAAGACTGCTGGTTTGGCTGGAAGCAATGTATTTTATGGCATTCAAAAGAGATGAGATGAGAACTAGACACGCAGGAGTCCTGGTTATCAGGAGCTTTGAACTGGCACCATTCCACGGAAGGCACTTCCAACTGGCACATGATGCAATTTAGAAATCCCTGCTTGTTTCTGGAAAAGGGCATGGCATTCGGTGAAGCGCTGAAAGGAAAAGGTTTTCTAATAACTACGTGTCTTGCGTGTTCAGAAATGTGGTGTTATTGCTCATGGCATGAATATTAAGCCATGGACATGAAAATGTTACACTGGTGAATCTTTCAGAAATGGCAATGAAAAAGGCTGCGAAAGATCCATCAGGTCAATCAAATTCCAGATGGATAAATGTGGAAGGGTTTTTCCTAGGATAATCCTACTTAATCTATAGTATTTCACCTGTTTCTGAACTCTGCTAGGTGATCCATTTCATTGTCCAAACCTCCTTTGTAGACATACTCCTGTCAGTGGATTTGAGGTCTGCCAACAACAGTTACAGACTGCTGATTCTCCTTTCCTCACCTGCAGATATGTGCCATTTCACTTCCCCCTAAGCATCGCTTCTCAAGTGCTTGTTACGTTAACACAGCCTCCTTTAATCCTCTTTATACCAAGCTAGCTATACTCTGCATCTTCCATCAGAGGATTTCATGGTGCTTTACACTTACTAATTAGAGCTCATAGCAGTCTGTGACTGTGATCATCCTAATTTTACATATCGGGAAAATAACAGATAAAGCAATTTTCACAAGGTCACAGAGAAAGTCCATGACTAAGGCAGGAATAAGAAGTTAAAGGGCCCCATTCACCTCTCTTTTATGCTAGTATAAATTAAAAATAACTCCACAGACACTAATAGAGTCATCCATCTCTTCTACGCTATGGTGGCAGAATGCTGCTCAGCATAATATTTGAGCGTCTTCAAGACACTCAAAGAATGTAAAGGAACAGTAAAAGAATGTAGAAGCCTGTAACATCCTTTTTCATGCAAGTGAAAATTCTGCTTGGAGTATATGAATACATGAATATTAGGATCTTCCCATTTGGTTTCTTTTGCTAGCAGGGCAGCAATCACTTGGCAAAAAGCAGAAATCTGCATTCTGCATCCAAGCAAGTATCTGGAGTTTTTCTAATCAGTGGAGAGAAATACATATCACCCTAAGGCGGATATCTGTAAGAGATTACATGAATCCTTCTAGAAACACCTTTTCCTCCCCATTGACTATACAAAGAGACTACGGCAAATATCTCCAAAGGAAACATTTATACTGTAGACAGATAAAGTTGGTGAGATGAATCCTCACTATAATGTTTTTTTTGGCTGTCATGATGGTGACAGAAATGATGGTAAATCTGTTTCAGATAGAAAGCTTTAAGCATGTTTCTGAGAAGTGATCTGATCTTGTGTTTCTTCAAAATGCTGCTTTACAGTCAGATCCCCTTGTTTGAAACATTTACCCTCAGTCTTCATCCACTGTGAGCGATGTTGTGAAGTACAGATGCGGCAGTTCACAGATCAGAAACGTTAGACTTTCATGTAGCAGCGTGTAATCCCCCTGATTGCTTTGGCAATGAAAATCATGGCCTTCAGCCAGCACTGTAACTATTGCATCAGCTAGAAGCCACAGAGGTGGATGATACATGGAAAAACATATCAGATTTGGTCATACAGCAGTCCACAGAAGATAATCTAGCCTGGAAATAATGGCAAGAAAACCTCAGGGTTAAGTCATCGTTTGAGAGAAAGAATAAACTTCTCCGTTGAGCTGAGGTAAAGGAAGGGATTCAGACAGAGTTGCAACCTGTTGATTCAAAGTCAATTAGGAGTCAGAGAACTGATGTTTCAGATCACTGAGTTGAATGGGAGTTGTGTATTTTTGCTAGGAGGTAAAAACAGCATTTTCCTTAGTTCTTTGCAGTACCTCCCTGTCTGAAGGGCATCATTTTGACCTGGATTGGATATTTGACCATCAGAGCAGGGAGGTTTCAGAATAGCCTCTAGGGCAGCGAGGAAAAAAAACTACTGGCTGCTTTTAAGATGAAGTTCATTAATTTTGAAGGGGATTACATGGCAGGATTGCTGAGATAATGGATGACAGGACTAAATGACCCAAAAGATTGCTTCTAGTCCTACATTCCAATACCTGTGTTTAATTCTTGCCAAGATAGGACTGAGCTTTGCAGGACCACAAAACAAGAACCTTGAAGAGGAGCAGCAGATACCTGTTCCACAGCTGAATGCTACAGGAGAAACCACAGCAGTGGTGGCCATTTATCCTCGCTATACAATACAAACACATCAGCTGTATCATAGAACTTTGTCAAAAGCTGCAGAGGGATCTGGTTGTATAAGCATCAATATCTCACTGACATCAATGGCTTTCTGGAAGTTGTCTTCATCTGCCATGAGATGTGTCAGCATTGCGCTCCACTTGGCACCCTGTTCAATGGGGCATCCAGGATACTGGCACATGTCACCCATCACTGGCGTTTGCTGTTGAAGGTTACTGCTCCTCTAAGTATTTTGCCTGCCAAATGGCAAGTTCTATAATGTTTGTTGGTGTTCGCTTGACAACCAGGAATATAACTGAGCTCCTTAAGCAATATGGTAGACGAGCCTTTTCGGAAGAGGCATAATAGAAGGTTTAGTTGATCTTAATTGGCTTTTGTCAAACACAAGAGGCTCTTGTCCATTCCTACGTTCACAACGGGTATTTTTCAGGGCGCTTGTCCATTAGACTGTGTGACAGGCCAAAAGCCAGTGAAGGGTGGCAGGCTGGATAATGTGATTTTAAATGAGGCAGAATTTTCTCTCTTAGCTAGTTCCATATGTATTCGATTAGACTTCTCAGAAGTGTGTGCTGACAGTTGCTCATGGTGTTCAGTGCTGAGGTCTGAGGGCTGGTCTGATTAATTGGTTACAGTAATAATACTCTGCACACACACTGGCTCTCAAGCCGGCTCTGATCAGTTGATAGAGCACAACTCTATTTTGCATTCCAGCTTAGACAAAGAGCTTGTGCACCCAAATAAGTTAAGGTGGGATAGCAAAGTTACCACTTACCATCCTGCTCCAGGGCAATGGCATGTGCATGTGTTCTCATCACAGAGCACTTCTCTGCTACCCCTCTTTCACGGAGGCTAAGCAATATCTCAGTTGCTTTGCACTTCCTAGGATGTTCTGCAGGGCAACAGAGTTTTCAGTCTGTCAAAGCCCTAAATTCCCATTTGCACATGCCCCTCACATGACAACTGCTCCAATCCCTTCCTGACTTCAGCCGATTGTCTTAGAAACAAATCTAATTACAGAGGGGAGCCCTGCTCTCTCGCAGACGAGTGTCTTTGGATGGATGACTTTGGCAGAGGGGGAAAGAAGCAGTTTCTTTGCAGCTGATTATAGAGGTTAGATTGGACCTTTCTGTGTTTCCTTTCTGAAAATGGCCCAGTTCCAGTGCCGGGAGCTGGCTCCTGCAAATGGGCACAGAAGTGGGTAATTCACATGTTACACATGTAAAGCCAAAGGCCTTGGCTGGTTTTGGCAGAAGGCTCCTCTCATGTTTCCATAGGAACATAAGGGAATTAAAGATTTTCAGCATACAGCTCAAGTTCAGTCTCACAGTTACTGAGAGAAAACATCTGCTGCCACTACCCAGGTAGCGCTGGAGATCCAAACTTAAGGCTCTGAGGTATGAAATACATATGTTATGAAATCATGCTGGCTCCTCTTGGATAGTTGGAGATCCCATAATAAACAAGGGCTTGTAGCACCATGTGCATCACACGAGTGAGTTGTGCTGACAGAAAGTTGTGATGCGATGACATTTGCTTGAAATGTCAAGACCTTGTAGTGTGAGGAGGTGACAGCACAACGTCATGCTGCAAATAGTTACTGGGACACAGTGGGTTTGTTCTAGAAGATGAACTGCTAAAAGTGATTGCGTTGCACTTGTAGCTCTACTTAGGAAAAAAAAAGGGGGAAAAAAACCCTTTTAAGTAAAAAAATAGGTGCTAAAGGAATCCAAATTTGGAGCTTTCTTGTCTGGCTGGATGCGGAATGACTGAGTGATAAAATGGCAGATGAAAATCAATGTCAATAAGTAGAGAGGAATTCACAGGGGAAGGAATAAGTCTAACTACCCATATGCAATGACAAGTTGTAGAATAGTAAAAAGATTTTGGAATTCCTGTGAAAGGTTTTCTGCAAAGATCAGCTTTGTGCTCTGCAGTGGTCAAGAAGGGAGCTAGAAGACAGGAATGCATTAGGAAAGGCACAGAGAGAACAGAAAACACTGTTCTGGCCTCAAAAAGACTACGCTCTTTCATGCTGTGGCTAAACAAATTGTGGAAATCGTTAGCACAGGATGTCTGGAAGGACAAAACTAGGTGTTCAGGGAGGTTTCTAGACCAACTGATGGTAGCATCTAAGCACAGGTCCAGGTGCAACCTCTTCAGAAAGTCCCCTGAATGTTGATGACTAGAATTTGGAGTGTTAGCAGAGAAAGGCCACTCTATCATTGCTCCTTTCCCTATGTGTCTTTTCTGGCCATGGCAAGAGACAAGATATTTTTTCAGTCAGCCTCTGGCCTTCCCTGAAATGGCCCTTACATTATTACATTATGTTAAGAGATTGTGGAGGGTTGAGTTTCTTCTTTTAATTCTGTTGAACTCAGGAACACTTAGTGAACAACTGAGATTTTGTTTACAGCCTCTGGCCTTCCCTGAAATGGCCCTTACATTATTACTTGACAACAAAAATGTTAAGAGATTGTGGAGGGTTGAGTTTCTTCTTTTAATTCTGTTGAACTCAGGAACACTTAGTGAACAACTGAGATTTTGTTTACACATTCAGCAGGACAAA
>NW_010540808.1:11096-12632 GCF_000687285.1 Phaethon lepturus
AGCAATCTGTCCCCAAATTAATTACTTCATTTTGTGTTGTTTTTGTGGTGCTAAATGAATGAGATGCCCCCTCCCCTACCACGTCCCTTCTGAAACCTTCTTCCTATTGTGTCAGACTTGTCACTGCAATCTCTCTTAATTGCTGGCTCCTTGGTAATTTCTCTGCCACATTTTCCCAAGGAGAACTACTGGTGACTACTCAGATGAAAACAAATGCTCTGACAAGCTGGAGTTTTAATTTTCCTTTAGATCGCTTGTAGAAGAGGATCATTATTAGCAGATGATAATTAGAAAGTGGTAACACTTTAATTTGCAAGGATATATTGAAATTCATTAGCATCCGAAAGCTTTGCTGTGCTCTGTGGCAAATGAATTGGAAGTATCAGACTGTTTCTTACTATCTATCACAAATACCCCGACCAAACAACCAAACAACTGCCACCACCATTGCATCTGTTGACCTACCTGTCCTGGATTTGCATAGGCTACCTTTATCAGAGAAGCCAAACTTAGGGGAAGGGTGAAATTCCTGACGCAGGTTTTATCCCTCCTCATGTCTTGTCTAAGCTGATCATCTAAAGGGAGTTAGTTCTCTCTCCTTCAGTGGAGAGAGACAAGAAGGTACTTCAGAGAAATGTATTGATAGGACAAGGGATAACAGTTTTGAATTAAAAGACGGTAGATTTAGAATGGATATAAGGAAGAATTTTTTTGTGACAAGGGTGGTGAGACACTGGAACAGGTTACCCAGAGAAATTGTGGATGCGCCATTATTGGAAGTGTTCAAGATCAGGTTGGATGGGGCTCTAGATGGCTCTAGATGGCCTGCTCTAGATCTAGCAAGCAGATCTAGTGAAAGATGTTCCTGCCCATGGCAGGGAGGTTGCAGTAGATGATCTTGAAGGCCCCTTACAACCCAAACTAACCTGTGTTTCTATGGTTCTATGAAATTATTCACTCTGACCTCATGGGAGGTGAGGTGGGAACTGGAAGAAGTGATCAAAACTGTGTGGGAAAGGCTGCTGCTCACAAAGTGGAAAACCATTCTGAATAGTGTTAGCTGGGGTTGGGACCTCATCCTTCAGGCTATTGTCTCCAGGAGGAGATTGGCACTCCCAGAACGTGGGAGTTCATCCTACCTTGGACACATGCACTGGCATAGAAGAACCACCTTCAGGGTACCAGTTTCTTTCCACTGAGAAGAAAGCCAAAAATCTACTTAGACCAGATCCTTGACTGGTCCAAAGGGCTAAAGGTAGATGCACTAGTATATGTTCACAACTCATTCATATAAAGACTGATTCTCCAGTCTTTATAAATTGCTATTTTTCTCTCTAAATTGGAGAGATATGGATTTGATGGGTGGAATGAGGAATTGGTTGGATAGTATCATCCAGAGGGTAATGGTCAACAGCTCAATGTCCAGATGGAGACTGGTGACGAGTGGTGTCCCTCAGGGGTCTGCCTTGGGACCAGTACTCTTTAATATCTTCATCAAATGACACAGACCGTGGGATTGAGTGCACCCTCAGCAAG
>NW_010540809.1:0-51398 GCF_000687285.1 Phaethon lepturus
ACTGAGGGAACACTCGATTCCCTCATCCAGAACATCAGTAAAGACATTAAACAAGACCGACCCCAGAACCGAGCCCTGGGGAACACCGCTTGTGACCGGCCGCCAGCCGGATTTAACGCCGTTCACCACAACTCTCTGGGCTCGGCCGTCCAGCCAGTTCCTCACCCAGCGAAGAGTAAACCTGTCTAAGCCACGAGCCGCCAGTTTCTCCAGGAGAATGCTGTGGGAGACGCTGTCAAAGGCTTTACTAAAGTCCAGGTAGACAACGTCCACAGCCTTTCCCTCATCCACCAGGCGGGTCACCTGGTCATAGAAGGAGATCAGGTTGGTCAAGCAGGACCTGTCTTTCGTGAACCCATGCTGGCTGGGCCTGATCCCTTGATTGTCCTGCAGGTGCCCTGTGAGCACTCTCAAGACAGACCGCTCCATGATCTTCCCCGGTACAGAGGTCAGGCTGACAGGCCTGGAGTTCCCAGGATCCTCCTGGGGTCCAGGAACCAGAGTATTGCAGTGAGAAAGCTAACCCAGCAGTTCTCCATTCTAAAGTCTGTAATGAAATTAAACCTTGTTTTAGGGAAAAAAACCTAGGATAACTACTGAAGTTATCAAGGACAACTACTGAAGTTATAAAAAAAAAAAAAAAGTAAAAAATGTTGCTGTCTGCGTTTAGCCTCTTGATAAAGTTAGGAGTAATGGCACTGTGTTATGTGCATGTACATGTATAAAATAGAGTTGAAAATTCAGTGATACTGACCTGTGTTTCCGTTTATTAGCACAGAATGCTTACCAGTATTTGGGACTAATGGCAGTAAAGGAACTTTTACATTTTATTGTTTATTGATAATGAGAAGACTTTGTTCATATTTCACTCCTCAGAGAAATTGTGATAATTTCAAAGACCCTTTTTAGTTATTTTTTCACAAAACAGAAATTAAACTACTCCATTGATAATTGGATAGTTTAATGAATTATTTAATGTTTTTACTCAAAGTAAAATGAATCTGCAATATGGGACCTCTTTGAACTGTGGAAAAGTATTTACTTGAAACTTCATGTAAAGCTTCTGCAAGCTTTTGTTTTTCTGTCAGTGTCACCAACTGCATTCTTAGTTGGATAATGTTGCTTAACAAATGGAAAAAACTGATTCCAGTCCTCTGGTATCCCCTTCACTTTCCAGCTGAAAAGGAAGGAAAAAAAACCCGCCCAACAACAACCTTGACCACCTTGTGTCTGGATTTCTAGCAAATAAGTTGAAGACTTGTATGTGGATGGTAACATGTGTGAGAAGAGCGTGTACAGCAGAACAGAAACTAGGAGTTAATAAGTATACCTGAAAAAGGAAACAAGTTTCTCCTATTTTAAGTTATAGCTGTTTGTGTGAAATGTGTCAGTGGCCTACATTTTCAGAAATGAGAAATGATTTAGGTGCCCCGGGGTTTCAGATGAGTTCTCTAAAATGTTTGTTGTTGTAAGGGCTAGTAAGTTGAGCAAGATTCTAGAGCATTGCCGGTGATCTTTAAGCATTCGGACTTTTAAAAAGGCTACCCAGAACTGAAGGACAGTGTTTCTTGGGTCAACTTTGCAATGAAACTTCTCTTCCACAGTCCTTTCTGTTTTGAGGGATAAGGATCCTGTTGGGATCTGCAGTTCCACTTCTTCCCAACTCTTTCTTCCTTCTCTCCTCTATCTTACAGGATGAATGTCATGCATTGGAATACACAGGAAACCTGGAGTGATTGCTTTTACTGTTACTGCCTCTGTGGCTTTCAGAAGTGTACCATTTCAGACTGTTTTCAAAAAATGAAGGATTTTAGATCTTACTGTTGCTTTCTAATTTGACAAACATAAATACTGGCCTATAAAGAAAAATGTAACACTACTTTTGAGTACACAGAACCCATAACATGGAGAAGTACGTTCTGTTTAATCTCTTATGTCTTTTAAAAGACTCAAAAATGCTTTTTCTTTCATGCTCCCAGTCTTTATTCATGTGCAACGACTTGCTTAAGTGACTAAATTCCCTAAATAGCTACAAAGCTATCGTGATAAGAACAGGAAGTGCTCTTGACAATGTCTTATGTATCAAATATAACCCACCAAACGCTTTAGGATGCTCAGGATGCAATTTCAATGTATGATTTCATAGCTGTAGTGGTTTGCACATTTATTTTAGCTTTCAGCTGTGCATTATAAAAGGAAGGAAAAATAGTAGAATTCCTAAACTGCAGGTCTATTTTAAAATTATATGTTTATCTTTAATAGTAGAAATATTGTTTATGCTATAAATCCATTTCTTAAAATAGTATCTTAAATTATTGTTTATTGATAAACAGATTTACTAGGAACATGTTTTTAAAAAGTCAAACAATGTTTTTCCCATGTATGAAGAATAATTTTCTTAAGAAGATACTCCAGTAAACATTTTCAGCATAAAATTGCACTTTATTTTAAGTAGTTGCCAGTGGTGCCACTGTATAAATATGGAACCGGTAGTCCTGTGTAAAGTGCGGGTCCATTTGAAACTACTTAGAGGAGTGGTACATGCTTCTGATGTTTTAAAAAGGTGTTCAAAAGTTTATTTGTTTGTTTTTTTAAAGAATCGTATCCAGGCACAGATTTACCTTAAAACAAAAGAAAAATACCATTTAACTATATTGGAATTAAATGCAGACCTGCTGTATGCCAATACAAGGTAATTTCTCATAGTAAGTTAGTTTGACTTGGATCATTTCTTTAGAAACTTTCTAGCATTTTCTCTTCTGATTAGTCTTTTAAGTGCCAGCCTGGTCCACAAAGGTTGCTGTGTTCTTCCTGCAGTGAGTACTTGTTATAAAGCTGTATTTCTGCATGCGACCATTTGCTTCTCTTGACTTAAATGGGATTTCAGGGGTATCAAAGGCTGGTATAACATGGACCAGTCTACTTAAACATACCACAGGAAAGAAAAGCTTTTAGTTTGCTGTAGGAGTCTTGCTTGCTGTCTAGGTGGAACCTGAGATCTCGTGAAGTTCAAACAAACAAAAAACCCCTGTTTGCTTTTGCCTTTTTATTGTTTTTTACGAAGTCAACATGGAGATGAATGGAAAAAATAGTCCAGCAAAGTTGTCTCAAAATTGTCTAGAACAGTGTGAAGTCTTCAAAGACTGTCCATGCAAGTGGCTTCAGTTAATTCAGAGATTCTCACCGCCTAATGTTTCAGAGAATAGGTTTTAAGTGACACAGGAAGAACACAGTGAAATCTGTTCTTCGCTGCTCTGCTTTCCATACTGAGATCTGCGAGTCCAATGTCTCGTACATTGTAGCCCATCCCAACTTATCTTCATGCTGATAAGACCTTCAGATGCAGCACATGAACCTTTTATATATGTTTATGTAATTCAGTTTATTTTCCAGCATTGCATAGATAAAATAATGAATCTTTTTTTTATTGTGGGACACTCTTTTGTTGTATTTTATCAGTGTCTGTACGCCTCTTCCATTGAATGCACAAAGCTTAAAAATGTTGACTCTGTCAAGATAAGGATTGAAACCTGGATGCTTCTGCTAATTTGAGCTGGTAATGCACTGTGGACTAAGCTGTTAATACCACCATACCATGCAGCTCAAGTCTTATTTTGCAGTGTGATTGCTTTGCAGAAGCTAGTTGTCCTTGAGATCAATTCTAATATAGATAACTTAACCTAATGATGTTAGTAGAGAGGAGTGCACCGTATTTGCTGGTTACTATGGCAATTGCTGTATCAGACTGTACCATGAGTGTATTTACTCTGCTGGGTATTTATTTCAGTATGCCATCTCCAGTAGTGGAAGTTAGTCTTTTGGAAAAGGAAGGTTATTAAGCTCATATTGCCAAGTACTTGACAGCAGTTCAGCCTGCATGTGGAAACCCTGAAGAATTTTCTGTGGAAGCTAGACCTATTTCCACTCACTTCCAAACTCTCTGTTCTCTTACGAGAGGCTGAATTTTAGGGGTGCTGCAGCAGCGAGTCCAAGGATGGACACAGCAAACTTGTGTGCGGATGCTTAGGGGATCTCTACTTTTGCGTAGGGATACCCGATGTTAGGACACTTACATTGGGCTCAGAGAAAGTGAAATACTGCATGGATGTAGGTGGAAAGGCAGTTCATTGGGCTAAGCCTAGTGTCAATTAATCCTAAACATCCTAGATGTTTCTTGGTGTAGGTAGCACTGTAACAGTGTTAGGCAAAACCATGCTGATACGGGAGGTTGAATCCCTTCCAAAGAGCTTGCCTTTTTAAAATTCTGCCACTGTAAATATGGAGTTCTCATTTTCTTTGTAGATACCCGGTCTAACTGTGTATAATACTGAGGCCTTGGTTCCCGTAATAACTTGTGGCAATGGATTTTACAAGCCTATTATTTGTTGTGTGGGTGAGATCAGAGGTGCGGTTTTGTTGATGGCTAATTGTATCTTTCTCATTTAGTGGGGAAATAAACCACAACCCAGCCCTGAGTGTGTGCTTCCACTCCCAGATACCAGACCTGTCAATGCTGCAGGGGAGCCTTTTCTGGCTCCTTAATTCAACTTACAGAGAGAAAAGTGCCAAATAAGAGCAAATGTTTTAATTGTAAGGAACAGTTTTCTTAGGTAAGACAATTGCTACGTTTGCAAAATGAATTTAATACGCTACACAGTCTAGCAGAGTTTTGAATGAATGCTAAGTCTGAAAACACTGCATGAAGCAGCTATGGTTGTATTTGCATATTTGCTCAGGATAATTGATAGAACTGTTTAATTAAATATTGTAAAAGGCAATAGACTAATATACTCTGTGCAAGAAAAGTAAAACCATGAGTTTCAGTAATTTATCTGATTGAACCTTTTGTGTATTTAAGCAGTGAGACTCAATAGACTGTGCATTTCCGGGTAATTTTAACTCAGCTTGGGTGGTAATGGAAAACTTAATCATACGGAATTCTGAAAAGATTTTTACTAGATACAAGCTTCAACCAAGACCCTGGTTCCAAATGAGCTTAATCTTAGCTCTAGATACAAACTGAGATTAGGCTTCTCCCTGTCTAGAATTATGCCCAAAATACACTATTCAGCATAAAATATAACATATGGATCATCATTGTATATTCACATATGTTAGTGTGTATTATATATATGTGTATGTATATATATATTAATATACTAGTAATCAAAAAATGGCAGATAGAAAACACAATTTCTGAACCATTACTATCATGTATTTCAGATCTAACTTTTTTCCAAGGAGGAGAAAGAATAATACATGCTTTGGAATATCTTTTGCAATTGCTTAGTGTCCCTGAAATAACCCTAAAAGTCACTCACTTGAGTAAAAGTGATTGATTCGTAGTCCTTTAGTGGAGCTGGTATGTGCAAAGAAGAGAAATGGATTTGCAGAACAAGTCAGAAAAAATTGGCTGGCCAAAGTTTCTGTACTGCATAATAGATCGATGGATACAGAGTTTGCCCTATTTAACATTATTTAAAGCTTAGGAACTAAACATGTGTAAGTGAAGAAATATCTGTAGGATACAAGGGTAATTCACATGCTGATTCCAATCAGTTATTTAAGTGCGTATAAAAGAACTTACTCTAATTGGAAAGCAAACCCAGGTTGTTTTAAATCCTTTTCTCAGTTTTCTATCTGCATGGCTTCATGTTAGGTACCTTACAAAAAATTTAGTTAGTTACAGACTGACTTGTATACACATTGTTAATACAGGCATTATATATGAAATGGCATAAAACAATAATGTAGCCTAAATAGCCATTTGAATCCTCAAAGATATTTACAGACAATACCGAGTTAAGTAGATCTTTAATAACAGTTCTTGTAAAGTTGTTTAATAGGAGTCTTTTTTCCATGTTATTATATCTTTTTAACAATAATTTCTTTATGATATGTAACACTTCTAACCCCGATATAGGAGGTTGTGCTTATTCAAGGACCACAAATCTCTGAACAAAGTGACTTTTTGATCTTGGGCAGGGGGTGTGTGTGTGTTAATCCAGTAAATCACCTGATCTCTTTGTGACCGTGTGACTAGACAGGTTCTTGGCTAAGTCTACTGTTTGATTACCACCTCCCCATCCCCACCTTTTTGGACTGCTGATTTAGGATGGTTACTCCTAGTGGTAGAAGATGGTGGTGACAGCTCCATGGGCCAGCACATTGCTAAGTGTGTAATCAGCCAGGGTTTGAAGTAAGGATGTTTGTTTCTACAGAGTAAGAATGTAATTTAGCTGCTCAGGTTAGGAGATCAGACCTTGCAGGTTCGGTGCTTTTCTAGAGCGCTTGAACAACATTCTTTGATCGGTAACTAGTCCTCACCTTTAACATATGAATCGTGGCTTGAAGTTAGGCACTGTAAATATGCCTCTCTCCTTTCCCACTTCCCACTTGAGTTTTTTTGCATGGAAGTGACTGGCAGCAAGGATCGCTTTAATCATTCATCATCTTTCTCTTTTTGACCACCTAAAGAAGTTCTTTGCTGAGAGAGTCAGTCGTTGTGCAGGTGGTTTCAATGATATATGCACTTGTTGTTGCTGGTAAGAATTCTGATCCTGCATTTCACAGGTTAATGCAGATTGCTACATAGCGGATGTCTGTCCTGGAGAGGCACATAGACTTGACTTTGTGCATTTGCGCTTCAGCTCAAATGAAGTCAGTGGCCTTAAGATGTCTGATTTAAGTTGGAACAGGTGTCAAAATATTTCCAATGTAAAACCCAGTTAAGCACTTGGGAATAAGCATTAGGGATGGACCTAGTTTTAAAGGATGAAGGCAACAGCTCTCTTCAATTTTGTAAGCCTAGGGATGCAGGATTCACGTTACTGTTTTAATTCCCATATTGTTTTCTTTTTGTCAAAGATTGTGCTGCGCTCATTACAGCTTTTGTAACCAGCACTTTCTGAAACTGTTAAGCACCATGACACAATAAATTTTTAAGATAAAGTGGTTCTAAACAGGAATCTCGCCTCTCATGAGAGCTTTCTCTGGTGGCAGTGTGTTCCTGGTGCACTACTTGTTGGTGTCTTTCTACTTGGAATTTAATGGCTGGTTTTAACATGTAAATCCCTAAGATTTTCAAATTGGTCTAAAGTAGATGCATGAAAATAAAGAACAACTTGACATCCATTTCTGTGCTATTGAAAATTCCAGGTTAATGTAGGATTCTTACAGCTTGCTTACATGACCACAGTTGTGTGGTCTCAAAGAACCCCAGAGCTGGAAGGCCATAGTTTTGAAGGAAAAACCCTCAATTTAGGTTTTGGCAGAAATACTGAACTGAAAGGAAAAAAAATGCAGTGACGATATCCTGCTCACATCACCCAATTAAATGATTTGCGCAAGAATGGGAAGCAAAGTTATAGTCAGTATTGTTTTTTAATTTCCTGTATCCTTATGTTTGTTAGTATATCTACAGACCACGCTACTGTAGTCAACTGAGTAAGCTGGATCAAAATCAAGACCAAAGATTGTATCTTGCAAATCCAATGATTTGAGACTGAAATGTAATCCAGGCTAGTTCAGTGACAGGTGCATGCCGTGTTGGTAAGGCGATTACTGAAAGCCCAAGGTCAGCAACATAGGTTATACCTTTCAGAACTGTTTTTGTGGCTAATACTTTATTTATTAGATGTTTTTGCAAAATAAATTGCATAGATAACATAACTGGGAGTTTATCATACTACATCAGATTTCTTTTGAGATTGAAGCTACTGTTCAGTTACAAAATGGGAGTTCCTTCTGGATTAAATGATTTTTGGAGGCTCTGCTATTTAAGATTTACGGACTGTTTAATAACAGGTTGAAGAGTGTATATTTAAAAGAAGAAATGAGTGACACAAGCATTTTTTTGCCAAGGAGATAAATTACCCAATCTGGTTTATCTATCAGGCTACAAACATAAATTTTCTTTGAAACAGAATGGTTTTTCGTTAATAACTCCATCTTGTGACTATTTTTCTAATGCATATTTAGCTTTAAAGAAGGAATAGAATGCATGCAATCTATGAGTGATTTGACAACTCCCTGGCATTATCAAGATTGTATTATTAAATTCCTTTTCCAAGAAGAGTTCCTTCACATTTCAGTGGTTTCTTAATAGCCCATGGTGAGAGAGACTTGCCTAAGTCTCTGCTAGGGCATCTCTGATTAGAAGATGGAAATTTTATGTTTTTACAGCATCACGAAGATACCCCTAAACGTATATGGTTATTTATCCTTTAAATTATGACTTTGGAGTGCAATTGAATGTGATGCTGTTTGATTTATAATCATTGCAACCTGCAAGTGAGTGGACATACAAAGAATACAGAAAAGAACTAAGGCAATTGAAGCATTCTGAGCTGAAGAATGCATTTTCAGTATCTTTCCCATCTTTTCGATATAGAAAATTCATCTTTTGGTATCTGAGACAAAGGAAAGACCAGTGTAGCCTTAGGTGATTACGAATCATTTTGTTGCGTCTGTGACACAGTAAAATATATGTCTGGTGAGGAAGACCATTTCTTCTTTTCTGGTGACCTGTAGTAGTAACTGAAGAATTGAAAAGGTTGTCAGGCCGTTCCTGTTTGGAGTACTGTGGAGAAAAGAAATACATCTAAGGAAGTACCTCCAGGGATACACTCTGCTCAGACTCTGAGGAGTCGGAATTGATCTGAAACTACAGGGTAAGGCTTGAGAATGTCCCTAAATGGCTGCCAGTGGATTCCTAATAACTACTCAGGGGTCTGCCAGCGCTCTGGAGCCCTGGCTGCCTGAGACCTCAGGGTCTCTCGGGACAGAGAGAGTAGTATGGCAAATCTTTCAAAGCCCAGTGACTGCTGCTACTGATTTTGAGGGAAGGGGAAGTGCTGAGGAAAATCTGTATCTCCCTCTGGCCTTTCTGAACAAAACGGTATGTACAATGCTCAGTGTTTTGGTGGAACGGTCTAAGGCCAAAGCTGTAAACTATGTGTTTTAACTCTATTCTTTTCACCTTTACACAACTGTACCTATACATACGTGGCTAATAGGTAATGAAAAACAACACCATGCACTTAGCTAAGGGGTGTCAGAATCTTCTTGAAAATTGACACTTAGTATGAAGCTAGTATGTGGTTCATTTTTGAGAGTACCAAATAATGCCTTTTTGTTTTTAAGGACTCAAGTATTTCTCAAAGAATATGTTGCCAATCTTTTAAAGTTGTAGGAACAACTCCTTCTGAAAGGAAACGGAAGAGATGCAATTAGTTTGCAAATTCAAATTTGATGATTGAATCAGATTATCCTTTGATTTAGAACAATGCCGAAAGACATTTTAATGCACAGTTTTGTCCACTTGTGAACAATTAGGGCTGTCAGCATAAGTGGTCAATTGAACACTTAGGTTAAGCTGCACTTTTTTAGATGTTCTGAGACACTGCATTTAGAAATCTTCCTTTGGAATTACAGGCCATTGACTGGATAGCTGAAGTGGCAGAATCTAATTATGGCTGAAATACCCATGGCTATACCTTTTAAAAATATATCAGAAACAAATGACTCCAGAAAGATTGATAGTGGATGGATTGGTAGAAGGAAAGGTTGGTAATGGTAGGGCAATCTTTCAGTGAACAAGAGGATCAAGGAATTAGAGCAGCCAGGGTTTCTGCCTCGGTAAATAGCGTCTCTGGAAGAGATGGGAGAAGACATGGCAAATGAGTGTGTGTGGATTTCTGCCTTTGAAAAGATTGTTTACTGGTGAAATGGAAGAAAATTATACATGGTCCAGTGCTGCCTTTGGTCAAGTACAGACAGCTTTTGTTAATTTTATCCTCTGTCAATTCTGACACCCACACATATGTGTGCAGGTGTGTGTGTGGGGGGTGTGTGTGTATATTTGTGTGTGTGTGTGTGTGTATATATCTATATGCTTTCCTCCAAATACTGGGTTGTGTATTGGGTATTCAGTGTTTAGACTAGTGAGCAACTTAACCTGTTCTTACAACTTAACCTCGACAAATCAGTACAAAACAAATGATATAATGTGGTGACTGATAAGCTGAAATTCTGCCCTGACACATGCCCAGTGTTGACCTATTGATTACTTTAGTGTCTCATAGGATGTGTGCCAAGCTATCTGCATGATTTCTGTGATCTGTAATCCAGCTCTGAATTAACAGGTTTGAGCCTTATTTTGACCTTTCCTGAACTTTTTTCCCTGTGTACTCATTGACTTTTTTGGTGTCATTATACCACTTTTTCTGACAACAGATGGGCCTAATGACCTGGAAGTAATTAGAAGAGCCTGCAAACAAAGATAGCTGCCATATCACAGAACTGATATTTTATTCACGCAAGCTTCTAGCAACTGCAGTAAATCTAGATCAGCTACTGTACTCATTAAGTGAAGAGATAATTAAAGCTTGTGGGAGTCTGGATAAACCACCTGGCAGAATAATACCTTTTACAAAGGAAGACAGTAAGCAGGTTTGCAAGTCTTGAGAAGGCTTTATTAAAATAAGTGAGTGCTACTTGAAAGATGTCCCTACAACACCATTATTTTTCTGTCTGAAAGGACTACGTATTATACTGGGGGTCTAAAACTAGTGCAAAATAATCTGTTTCTCTGAAGTATATCAGCTCTGGGTTCCATTGCATGTTTCTTACCTTCAGTTACGTGAGACTAGTTCTGTCTTTCAGATTACCTTTGCTGTTCTGTGATGGCTTTAAGGTACTCTTGTGTTGACAAGTAAATGAGGTAAAGGGTAGGAAATTCTGATGTGATGCTCTGAATCAGATTGGATGCACTGTTGTATCGATATAACTCTCTATATTCGTTCCTTTCTTCCGGATTCCTTATGGAAGGGAAGCTTTCTGACTTTCCCTTTTTCTCTCCCTCCATTTGTCATGAACCTCCTGAAGTGACAAGGTAGGAAATAGTTGCTGTCATGCAATACCATTTTTTCCCTACAAGCCCTTTCAGTAACATTCATCACCTTGGTATGGATGTATAAAAAGATCACGGAATCATTAAGGTTGGAAAAGACCTTCAAGATCATCAAGACCAACCGTCAACCCAACACCACCATGCCCACTAAACCATATCCTGAAGCGCCACATCCACACGTTTTCTGAATACTTCCAGGGATGGTGACTCCACAACCTCCCTGGGCAGCCTGTTCCAATGTTTGACCACTCTCTCCATAAAGAAATTTTTCCTAATACTCAGTCTGAACCTCCTTTGGTGCAACTTGAGGCCATTTCCTCTTGTTCTGTTGCTAGTTGCTTGGGAGGAGAGACCAACACCCTCGTCGCCACAACCCCCTTTCAGGTAGTTGTAGAGAGCGATAAGGTCTCCCCTCAGCCTCCTCTTCTCCAGACTGAACAACCCCAGTTCCCTCAGCCGCTCCTCATAACACTTGTGCTCCAGCCCCCTCAGCAGCTTCGTTGCCCTTCTCTGGACACGCTCCAGCATCTCAATGTCCTCCTTGTAGTGGGGGGCCCAAAACTGAACACAGTAGTCGAAATGCAACCTCACCAGTGCAAATATAAAAAAGTTTATTAAATATAAAAGTTAATTGCTGATTTAACCACTGGAGGAACTGTGTTTTTCTTCAGTAGCTGAAACTGTAACATGTTCACGGGTAATTCCAAGTGTGGCTCATGTTACTTGCTATGAAAATGTTGTGGTGTAGTTACTATAAAGTATAGGACTTGCACACTGATTTTAAATTACCCTCAAGTCTCATGAAATCAGACACTTAACAACAGTGAATGTAATATCAGGAGTCAGTAGGTGGTGTAGTTAGAGAAATTTTCTTAAGTTTTGCTCCATGAATTGGACAGCGGTTCTACTCGCAGCCCAAGCAGGTATTGGGAGAAATCAGGTTCGAAAAAACCTTCTTGCCTGTTTTTCCTATTCATTTGTTTATTTGTGTTTGTAGCTGTAGTAGAACATTAATGTAATGACAGTACAAAAAAGCCATTGCATGACTTTGTTTTCCTTGTAATGTCTTGTTTTCTTTTTTAACTTCCTCAAGTAAGGCAGGTAGATATTTGATGGAAACGTAGTGAACTGGGTGACAATATTCCTGAGCTGTTTGCATCACCAGTAAATATCTCTTTTACTGCGAAAAATTTTCTCGGTGCCAAGCTTCTGTTTTCAGCCTACGTCTGTACAGACAAACTGAAGAGGTGTATGGTATCAAAAGCTGAAAAGAGCTGAAGAGCCCAATTGCTATTGTGTCATATAGCAGAAGGTCCTAAAACTCTGTGTCAAGGGCTGATTAAATACAGCAGATTCAAGAGTAAGATGATGTGAGTTCAGTTGCCCAAAACATTTCCTCTTAGACAGAAGCTTTAACTTTTTCAGAAAGTATATTAAGTTTGCATCTACTACACGTCAGCTCTCTGGTGCATTTACTCAACTTGCCTAACAGCTTCTAGTTAGGATTTAGCCATCTGTCAGCAATTAAGGAGTAGGCACTGATTTTCATGTACTAGGACACCTTACGAAGAGAACCATTTGCTGAGACTTTCTCTGTTTAATGACAGAGCCAAAGCCAAGTAGGAAATCAGTCATGCTTTTCACTGGATCAATAACCAGTGTAATGTAGGGTTTAGTATGAAAAGCAGCATCAAACCCAAACATTGTCAGTTTGCGGTACATCATTGTGGCATGCTCCACAGGTGTAAAGGTGATGATTTAAGTTCCATTTGAGCAGATAAGTAATGCTGCAACTAGTTGAATAGGATTTCATTCTTGTAAAACTTTTAAAGGCATGATTTGTTAACTGTGATTTTCTAAATATAATGTGCTTTAGGAAGGGGGAATATAAATATTTTTCAAAAATGAAATTTCACCTGAACAGCATGCATGGGAGTTTGATCAGTAGGAGGCAAGAAGACTTTTTTGTTTCATTCTTTCTTTTATTGGAGTGAGTTTAACACAAATGAAAGGAACAAGACTGATAGCAATGAGGAGTGTAACCTCCTTCCAAAAAAATCCTCCAGCCCACACAAGCAGTGGCAGTGCAGCTTTCCCTTCTAGTGCTGTGTGTTAGTGCTTCACCATTTGTCAGAGACTCTCTCCTACCAGTGTTTAGGACCGTCCGGGTGATGTAACGAACCTGTGAATGATGATTTGATGATTTGGCTTGGTGGACAAGTTAGTTAATTAATTCTCAACTGCCTGTTCAGTTTTTTGGATCAGAACAGCTCTGTCTATGCTGTGTTCTCCCTTTATTACTGCACTTCAGTGCTTGACCTCCAGTGAGGAAGGAGGCACATCTGTTGAGCGTGTACAAAGAGAATAACTATTTCTAAGATCAGATTTCTGCTCTGCTGTGGTGTGTCATTTCCAGGCATTCTGGTATTCCAAACGGTCTGTCTGGTTCAGCATTGTCCGCGGGTGAGAAGAGCCTCTTCTGTGGGAAAACCCTCGGGTGCCATGTTGTGTCTTACCCTTCACTGCACAAACATTATGGGAAGAAATAGGGGCTTGATTGAAGGCGGGCGGGGATGTGTGTGATAACTGCCTCTAAGCAATCACTGCATTTAGGTGCAACTTTGTGTCTTAAACCTGCTTCAGGTGATATTTTGGCTGTTGACAGTTAAGACTTACTAGATATAGGAAAAAGTGAAATAAGTGCATGTTTGCCCACCACCAGAGTTTGGATGAAGCCCAAGTTTGGGAATCAGAATTTGTAAGCACAGGCTTCTTAGGAGTTATGTGGTAAAAGAGTTAGGGTGGGGGTTTTTTTGTTTGGTTTTGGGTTTGGTGTTTTTTTTTAATGTTATTGGGTACAATATTAATGTAACATTCTTTTAATTTCAACAAAATGTTCCCTTATTTTTCCTAACCATAGACACTATCAAGTCAAGCCATTGTTTCTAAATTTTTTTTCAAGATGTCAGCTGGGATTAACAGCGAGGTTTAATATCTTTCAGCCATGCCAAACTCATTACTGAAAATACTTGCCTTGCTCTTACTTAGCTAGAGTTATTTCATTCTTTTTTTATTTGAGCTTTAAGCCCTGGTATCATGCAGTACAGAGCAAATTGCTTTCAGGTCAGTTACAAAGAATGTTTTGAGAACAGACTGTTTGAAAATACTTATTTTCCTTACTTAATGTTCTTTTCATTGCAAAGCCTCACTAGTAGTAGCTAGTATTTTACACGCTATATTATGCCGGTGTATTCAGTGAGCAGCAAATACTGTTGCAGAACAGATCAGCTGGAGCTACTAGAACTTTTTGTCATTGAAGGTGTTCTCACTGTATTTCCTAGTGTTTTTTCTGCTCTGTTTAAAAAAAAAAAAAAAAACAAACAACAAAACAACCCAAAACTGAAAACACTGTAGTGTATTTCTGAAATTACTGTGTTCCTGGTTAGTTTTGAATCTTTGTTTAGAGCTGTGGATTGGTCCTGTGTGTTCACTTAAAAAATTGCTTTAGTGTAAACAGTCCTAACGCTTTTAAGTCAATGCAAAATAATTTTGCTCTGTGTGATCTTTGGATTGGTGCATTGCCCTGCTATTTGCTTTGTGACAAACTTAAAAGGAGATGTAAAAGCAACAAAAAGTTTTCTCTCATTCATTGATACAGTCTATGAATTACGAGAAAATTTGCAAACTCCATATCCTCCATTTTAAGATAAGGATGTGATGTCAATGTTTTAATCTGTCTTTACAGGCACATTTGTGTATCCTTTTTCTTTGCAGCCTGCTGCAAGTAGGAGTATTTAGCAGCCAGCTGGAGTATTTAGCACTCTAGAAAAAAAGCCCGCTTACCTCCAGGTTGAAACACTCTTTAAAAAAGGAATTAATAGCAGCAAAGAAATGTTGTATGCAAAATCGAAGAGAAAAAGCTATATTAGAGTAGTTACTCAAGAGTAGCTTTTCACCTCTAACATGAGTACGTGAAAGTGGGAAGATGCACTGAAGTAGAAGAGGAGAAATTTGCAGCAGCTGTCTGCTGAAAGGTCAGAAGACGCACAACATAGTATCTGTCAGGAGAAGGACTCTCTGCATAAGCTGTGCTTGTGAAGTTGGGGAATCTGTTCATCTAAGCTTTCTTAGATAAAGGGATTTACTTTTGCAGAGGTGTACACAAAGACCAATCAGTATACCTGTATACCCCAAAAGTACACTAGGTCTGGGAGTGAAGGGGTAGAGTTGTTGTGGGGGTTTTTTGTTGGTTGGTTGGTTTTGGTGGGTTTTTTTCTTTTTTTTCCTCCGAGTGCTGCATTATGCATCATGGGCTACAGCTACATTTCGTTTACCTTTGTACTGCCTGAAACTGGGATTCATACCCCTGGGAGCGGAGTGGTCTTTCCTCATGGGCCTGTGCGCTCGTCGCCGTGGTAGGCTCCCGGAGAAACAGGCGCCTCGCGCTGTTCGCTTGTCACTGACCGTCTATGCCCTGGCAGGCTGCAGAGCTAGAGAAAGGCAGGCAGGTAGGGAATAGTGCTGCTCAGGATACTCTTGCACATCCTGATGTGTATAATGGGATTACTCGAGTTTAAGCTGCCTGTGTGGTGGCAGTGTGTTCTACCTCCCAAGAGGCAGACAGGCTGTTCTCTTTGGTATTGAATTTGGACCGATAGAATTCCCCAGGTTGTTAAAAGCAGCATGTACACTAAGAAAGCGTTTTTAACACATTGGCTCTAAGGGTACTTTTTCATTTCAAAAACCTTAGGCAAGGTTTTTCTGGGTAACAGAATTAATTAGTATGAAAGAGACTCTTAAGGAGTTAGCACAATAAGGAAGTCTCTGGCGCTGTGTAGAATTGGAGCCTGGATTGCAGGTCAGACAGAACCGGGACCAGGTAGTTCCTAAAGCCTTAGAGAGAGAGACAGGCTTTGATTCCTTGCTAATCAGAACTAGCTAGCAGGCTTTCTGTTCTTCCCTAGGGAAGATAGCTTGCATGTTCTGGGTAAAGGAAAGCCTAAGATAAGCCTTAGTTAAGAATTAACTTCCATAACAGCTAAATTTAAAAGTATGCATTTTTTATCACAAAAATATTGATGTGTTTCATTGCTTTGGGCAATTGCTTCACAGAGAAGATTTTACTCTTTCAAAGATATTCCTAAAAATAAAATGTTCTAAGCTCTTCAGAATAAAACAGATTGTGCTTTTTATTATGTATATTTCTCTAAGCAGCATTTTCTCTTGTAACTGAACAACTGATTCAATGAATAGGCACCCAACTTTACTATACTAATGGAAAATCTCCTGCCTCACTTCAGTAGTAGCAGGTATAGGCACTTAGGAGAAAGTATGTGTATAATAAGTATATGCATTTAGAGACATGGTCCCAGGTCACACAGAACATACAGAGCAGTTCACTGTTGGTCCATGAAAAAAGAATGTATTTTTTAAATATGAAAGGTGCATCACCAATAGGTGGCATCTGGGAAAATCTAAATTTCATGTGGTAGGATGCAGATCCTAAAAATATTGAGCTCTTGTGAATGTGTAATAGATTGCCTTTTCTGTACTGCGCTATTCGTCTACAGCATACTTTGCATGAGTCATATTATAGTCAAGCAATTGCAGAAGGAGACTAGGTAGAAGGCAGTGTTTCTCGAAGCACATCCCTGATGGAATGTGCAGTATGTTCAGCCTTATAGGAAAACCCTCCAAAAGATCGCCATGGTAGACAGCCAGTCACTGTTGCCTGAAATCCAGCTAAGGACAATCTCTTCTCTATACTCAGAGGGGTCTTTGGAAAGAATTCAAGAGTGGGACTGGATAAGGAGGCGAACCTAGATGCCATGCAAGTCCCACACTTTTTTTTGGTTTGGTCTGGTTTGGTTTGTGCCCCGTCCCCCCAATCTGGTTATCTCAGGGCCTGCAAAGGTCCTTAGCCAACACAAGCTTCAGAGCACTTTTGTGACGTTCTGGTAGTCTGAATAATGGCCTAAATGCCAATCTTTATTTTAACAGCACAGGAGAAGGCCGACAGACACATCTGCCATTTGTTCAAATAGTTTTCACATGCTTCTGCTTTAATATACAGTACCATCTGTTGAGCTTTTCTGCAAATGGAATTCTTTTCTTCAGACTACGCACAAACCTAATTATGAATGTGAAGATTGTAGAGGTTACCTTTAAAATATACAGCCAGCATTTCGGGGAAAAAATACATCTGCAGTTCTTGTTTGTGTGAATTATTTAACAGATGGCAAAAATGCATTTCACTTATTACTGCTGTCCCTACTGTGGAGGAGTGCATTGTTTATGTAGGGCTAGATTCTAGTGTTGACAGCATACAGTAATACTTGGCATGCTTAAATGTGATGAGATCTGATCCGCAACTCTTTCTCCTGATGATTTATTTGATATTACCTATATTAAAATGGTTTGCGAGGCCAAGGGGCTTCATTATTTTAATGAGGGCTAAATTGCATCAAATGACTTGGAGGTTGTAGGACAGTTTCCAAGAGAGCTGTCAAGGATAAGGTGGTGCACCATAACCTGTTGACCCATCTAAATTTTAAGACTGTGAAGACTGAATTGGTCAGTCCGACTCCTGCATGGAAATTCGTCTTAGAGTGATTAAAAAACATCACAAACAAGATACCCGAAGGCCTTAATAAAATTCCTGCTTTTCTCCTCTGGATAATTTTTGTCTTGCTGAGTGAGTTTCTGTAAAGTTGCTTTCAGCTGAAGTGGCCAGAGTTTGAAGGTTTACTGAAGCGTCTTAATTTTTATTGCCACCATGCTTCCTCCTCTACCCGATATAATCACTATTGTTTAAGCTCTAACCCAGCTATTATGTGCCTGGGGTTGACACAAGAGCTGAGAAGAAGAGAGCAGACTGTCAAAACCAGCTGTCAGCATAGATAGGAAGAGTGTGAAATTGAAGTAATAACTGGAATATCCACAGCATCTGTTCAAAGATTTTGGAGAATTTGACCAGTTGGCATCCTCCCAGCCCCAGCTGAGTGACAACATTTAATATCAGTCAGATACCTTTGTCTTTCATCTGTATGTGTGATATGTCAGGTGCTGGTACACTGGAGAAAAAAGTTTAAAATTACAGAGGAGGATTTAAACCTGACATTTGAGCAAGAAGTGATTGGTAATGACAGTAGTTACTATATTCTGAGGGCAAGAATGGTTGAGATGATATTTAACTTGGGCCCTTGTAGACTAAGAGTTTTATCTCTAGTATGATATATTTGTAAATGGACAAGCAAATAAGGTCAGCAGATGGACTGTATCACTATATGTCATCGCTAAGTAACCTCTTCCTAACAATGAGAGACATTAGACAAACAGAAAGTGTTTTCTGGAAGAATTTGAAGTTTTGCAAAACAATATGGAAAATATAAAATATTTAGGGTTGTAAAGCTCAACTATGAGAATGTTTGTAAGCCAAATTAATTTCTGCCACTCATCTGTCATTTCCAGTCTGTGGTAGTTGGGGGCACCTGATTTACTCATCCGTCAGCAGGAGGAGGTGAACGAACAGCTTGGAGAAATCCTCACTGGATGTTGCAGTTGGTCTCTTCTAGAGTCCTGGTTTGGGATTTGCATCTAGCCCTTTGTTAGTTCATCTGCTGCATTGCCTTTGATTGTTTTTATTTCCTCCTGCTAATCTGTAAACTCCCAATCCTTTTTTTACTACATTTCTTCTCTTTCTATTCTGTCAATTAATCTGTCCTTTTTGACCCTTTTCTACTATCTACTCAATAATCCTTTCCTCTCATTCAACATCAATTTATACACAAACTTTATTCTCTGTAGATATTCTTTATATTTTTTTGCTGTAAGGTTTTAGTACAGAATTATTCTACACCAATTTGTTCTGTCCTTGGATATTGACCTTTATGAGTGTTTTTCTACCTAGTTTAGCTTCCTTAGCAATAGCATAAAGCAGCCTTAACATTGACAAAGCACAAGTGTCTTTGCCCATTTTGTCATCTGAATCAGTTGTGAAAAGGTAGAAGACAATTTTCATCAATGTCAACAAGCTCTGTTCCATACTTCTTACTGTGGAGGAATGTGTGTGTTAGGCAAAGTGGATGTAAGGGGGGGTGGAGTGTGTGTGGGGGAGTTCCACAGAGACTTAAGTTGTGTAACCTGTGAACCTTGGCAAGTCTCAATAGTATGTGGAAAGAGTCGTTCTTTGTAAGATTCACCCAAATGATGACCAATTCTATGTCCTTTAGTATATGCAGTTTTTCACAGCTTACATCCATTGCAATAATGAAAGGACTAGTAATCAAAAATAAGATATTGGATATAAAATATTGGAGATATTTTCGTACTCTTAAACTATTCTTAAAGATATTTCTGCCAATGGTCATAGTTGCCTTCAAAACCACTACATCTTGGGCCTCGAGGATAATAAAACACACATTTTTCACTCTTGTGTATATGTGTTTTCTGCTTCAAATGATTTGTCAGGGTTTGGGGGAGGGGTGTTTTGTTTTTTGTTTGAAAACAAACTCTCTGCTCGGAAAAATGACTGCTTCATGCCTCACAGCTATTCTTGGGTATCAGGAAAGAATCTAGCTGGAATTAATCTGATTCCACTGACATCCTGCTGACAGACACATCAAAAGGGCTGGAAGAGATGTCATAATCTTTGGTTATGTAAATATCTGAATCAAGATTGCTCTGAGGCAAACTGCAGAGCAGACGGTAATGTCGCCCTTCTATACTACACCAACAATCGTTTTGACAGATGAATTGGAATGCTAGTATTTCATGAATAACATTTGGGGAGGCATTGTATGCAGTATGGAAACTTATCACCAAAATACATCTTCATATTGGTAAACTATGAGCATTTTTCATCTCTCTCTAACAATTTGTTAAGGAAAAGCAAATCTCTTCTGTCATTCCTCCTTTTGTTCATAGCCATTTCCCTAGTCCTGCACTGTTCATAAATGGTACAAAAAGCAGAGAGAAGAGTGACTTAGCAGCATCATGGCACTACTGATGTCTAGATGACACTTCTTTGAAATGTTTAAGTGCTGGTGTGGGCATTATTCTGAGGGCAACATTCAGCTACTGAAGGATGTCTTGTGTTACTTCACAGCAAGCCCTCAACACTGCCAAGCCTTCTCTTCATTGTCAAGGGTGATTTTCATAAATTTTTTTTTTCCATGCAATGCCTTGAGAAGGGAACACTTGAGGGGTCCTCAGAAATATTAGGAATGAGTTTAAGTTTACTGGAAATAGGACAAATGGCCGTGGTCATGGAGGTGAAGCATGGTCAAGAGTTAAGGGAAGCCTGTGAGACGTTAGCAGTGTAGTACAGTGAGGAAACGTCTATTTGTGGGCTCATCCTTGCTGCTGCGTGTTTCAGTGATGTTCCCAGGCAGACAACACAGAATATCCTTTCTGCTTGGTATAGCTGCCCAGCTCTTCCCTCCTTGGTTAGTACTTCATGGGTTTTCCTGCAGTCAAGGGATAGAGTTGTGAGAGCACATTTCTGTAGAAATCCTTTAATGGGAATAGGAGTCAAGCCTGTCTCCTTTCGCATTCCCTTCAGATACGCAACATGAATGCAAAAAAGGGCATAAGTGAGCTTACTTGAGAGGATTGAGATAATTGAAGGTTATGTGAATCCCACTGCAGCAACATAAACCAAAACTTCTACCTAGGAATGGAAGTAGCAATTCAAAGTTGTTTGTAATTGGAGCCAATTGAATCCTTTTGGTTTGCAAAATTGAGCTAAATAGTTGCAACTCTTTCTCGTCCTTTCTCCCCCTGATTTTTTTTGAAGACTTCTAGGAAAATGCATCTTATTAGGGGAGTTAATGTTTTGTCCTGCATTGTCAGGACTGAAGAACAGAAAAAAGAACTGCGAACAGAAAAAAAATAAGCATTGTAATCTGATCACTAGTTTATTATTTAAGTATAAAAAAAAGTGATATTTTGCTGTAACATGAAATACCAGTGTTTGCCAAAAATGTAGTGATTTATCAGCTTTAAAGATTTAAAATTCTGTGAGGTACTGAATATCTGAGAAGTGGTGCATCTTATTTGGGACCTTGGAAAGGTTGGTCTAGAAATATCCTAGAAGCAAAACGCAGACCAGGTAGCTAGGCTGGAACAGGCTCTGACTCAGGACAAGGAAGAGGAGGAATGCTGTCTCTGTACCAGAAGGAATGCTGACTTTGTGAAAAATGTTGTTGCAGTTCAATAGCTTAGTGTGGGAGCATTCAGTGCTGAGCCTTTGCCTTTGAAAATAAATGCATTAGCCACAGTGTGGTGCAGGTAGGAGCAGATTTGTGTAACAGAAGCTGAGGGTAAGGGCCTGGTAAGGGTGGGGAGGAGCTTACTTCAAACTACCTTTATTCCGGTTTGTGGACTAAATGCCCTCTAGTATCTGAGTGCTCGTATGCTGTCAGCGAGCAGTTTCTCTTCAGCATCTTTGGAAGGGGAATCCTCAGTACAGTGCTGTAAGATGAAGTGTCACAGGAACCAAAATGTGCTGCATGGGATGGCTGAGGGGTTGGCTTCCAAAGTGCACCGCTGAGCCAAACTACAGCACTAATGTAGACACCTTCCTTCTTCCAGAGATGAAACCATTCTGCAGTCCTACCTGAGGAGTTGAGTGTCAGCTTGGGACTTGTCTGCCAGGAAGGTCTGTCTTTGGGGGGTGGGGGGGTTGTGGTAGCTAAGACATGATTTCTCTTTGAGTTGCTTCTAATGCTGGTTGTGAAACACTTTCAAACAACAGCCTGGAAGGTCTTGCAGCTCTTCTGATTCTGCCACTGGGACTTAATGAATGATAAAGCATTTTAATAAGCAACTTGCAGCTGTGCATCTCCACTTAAGCCGTTAATGCTCATTTTTGATATCCAGGCTGGTTACAAAACTTGGTTTTACCCAGATGTGCCAGTGAGTTAAGTTCTTTTTATACTAGAATCTCAGCAAAAAAGGACATTAGTATTCCCCTATGCTGAATTCAGAATCAACTGGAACACATAATTTTTATCAAGAGTACCATTACTTTTTATTTTCACAGGTCTCTTTATGTAGCACTTCAGGTCTCAGATTTGCTGAGGGGCGAAAGAAGTTAAACTAGCACTTTTACTTTTTATTTTTGCCATCCACTGCTTTTAGTCATTGATGCAGGTGACACCACTGGGACCTGCCGAACAAACCAGGATAAATGATGGCTATTTACAAATAAGTGAAAGTGAGTGTTTACCTGTTTGGGAGATAAGTCACCTTGGATGCCATCTGTTCTTCTCAAAGGGATGTCTGCTATTTATTCCTACAGCAAGTGCGTTTTGTGCCTCTGAGAGCTCTTTAAAATCATATCAATAAAGCTGCTTTGTTGTGAATCTGTAAAGCATCAGAGAGGTCACTGCCCTGATAATACCTTCTGCCTTTTAGTGCTCATCCTGTCTTCCTTTGAAACAGCAAATGAGGTCAGCTACCTTGCAGGGAAACTGAAGGGATCTTTTAATAGAGACAGGACTGCCATTTTCTCCCCTAATTTTTAAATAAAATAATTCATTGATATAGCAAAATAGGCTGTGGGATATTTGGTAAAAGGACAACAACTTCTCTCCTTGGTGCACTTCTTGTTACCGCTTTTCTACGTACGTGTGTTTTGCTTGCAGGTCTAATGTTCGTGCCCTCTAGCAGCAGGGACGTGCAGGGAGGATGTCAAATCTCTTGCTGCCAAGTGATAATGGAGATTTTCTTTTGCTCAGGAGAGAGTTCTGTGAGGATCTGAATGTTTTCTCTTGAAGTCAGGCCAGGGGCAGATCTCAGAAGGAGGGGCTGCATCTGACACCAAAGTTGTGTTATTTCTAGATGTCAGTGTATATCCCACCTCTGTAATGATGATTTCCCTGAGGGGATCTGAACCCATGCATCACTCCACACTTGAACAAATCTACTGTTTTACAGAAGCCTGAGTTTTATGAAAACCTGCCTCCTTCTGCCGCTTCCTTTCTTGGAGAAAAAGACAAGACCTCCTGCAAACCCCCCCGCCCTCCCTATCTTCTGGTTAGTAGGCCATGACAGTGAGTGTCAGTGGTGTGTCACATCACTGGCGAAATAATGATAATGTGAAAAAAATTTAAAATGTGACTGTGAGACTTTGTGCTCAGATCTCTTCCACTGGCATCTAAACTGAAATTTGAGCACTGTGTTCTGCCAATAGAACGGCAGTGTTACTGTATAGATTGACAAGTTCCAGATACACCTTTTGATGCGAGCTTGGATTTTTGTTTTAACAAGACCGTAGCCTACTTGTTTGTGTGTGGGGGGTTGTGGTTGCGGTTTGTTTGTTGGGGGTTTTTTATGTTTGCTGGTTTGTTTTTTAAGGTTTGCTTTTTTTTTTTTTTACCCCTTTTCTTTTTTTGATAGAAGCATGTCCAGGCTACACTGCTGTTCTGTTTGCTACAAAAAGCAAATACCTTCTTTAATTATTTAGGTGCGTGGTTTACTCCTTTGAATCAAACCAATTGACAACATGTGGATATCTTGCAGTGTGTACAACAGAGTCAAAAGTTTTATTTTTAGAAAAGGAGGATGATCTGGTAAGCAGTAAACACTGAAGTTTTGGCCTCTGCGTTGCATGCAAAAACCGAGTCTGCAACACTAAATGGAGGGGGTGGAAAGGGGATTCTGCTTGCCTGACCAAGGCCTGGATCTTTAAGAATCTCCTTTCTACTTACCAGGACTCTTAACTTCAGCACCTCAAGGAAGTGCCTAACATGGCAGCATTTGCCTGCTTTCAGCTTTCCTCCATGCATGATGTTGTAGACCACGGTAGGCACCTAGAGCACGTGCAGGAACTGAATGTTTCATGCTGTAGATCCCTGGAAGTCCATGCAGGGCTTTGCGGAAAAGCAGCAGGGCCAGGCAGGTATGTTACGTGGAGACATCCATTCTTCCCTGGGGAATGTGAATGTTCTTACTGAAGGGAAAAGGACTGAAGTAAGAGAAGTGGGAGAGGTAAGAAGAAAGTAGTTCACTTGCCTTGCAGAAACCTGAGGAAGATCTTAAATTTATAGGCCTCTCCACAGTAATAGACCATGTGGATGAATAACTTGCCTCTACTTAATATGGCAGTGTAGCTCACACATTTTATGAATTCTTCTATTTAAATAGTCATTGCTTTTTGATCAGAGCAAATGTCCAGAGTCTGGGTTCCTCTAGGGCCTTTCTTTTAGAAGGTGACAACAGTTACTGAATCCCCTCTTTCTGATATCCTGCTTGTTCACAAAGAAAGGCAAAAAGATGTAGCCCCGACATGGCAGGGTTGAAAACTCCCTTTCTTGTTTCAGGACCTTTTTAGCTGTTGCCGTCTCCTGTTTTATTCGTGGCCATCTTTTTGGTCCTACTTCAGTCTGGCTAGTTTACTTCCTTGCCACTTTGCCTGCTTCCTCTCACAGAAAGCTTTCTAAGAGGACAAGTGCTGGGTGAGCATGTGCATGTCCTGCTTGTTTGGGAGTAGTTACCTCATTCTCTAAAGCAGCTTAACTAGGCTGAATGAATAGTAGCAAGTCTGCTCCTCTCTTTCAGTTTCAAGTTGCAGTCATTTAAATCTATATTCAAGTATGTCTTGGCCACACTTATATCGGTGATGTTGTTACTTCCACTTATTTAATTTAGCTGCTGTTTTACACCTGTAGTTGTAATCACAGAATCTTTGGGTGGGAAGGGACCTTTGAAGGCCATCTAGTCCAACCCACCTGCCGTGAGCAGGAACATCTTCAACTAGATCAGGTTGCTCAGAGCCCCGTCCAGCCTGACCTTGAATGTTTCCAGGGGTGGGGCATCTACCACCTCTCTGGGCAACCTGTGCTGGTGTTTTATCACGTAATGTGTTTGGTTGTTTTCCACTAACCATTTGGTGAAAGATCTTACTTGCTGAAGGAACTGAAAAGAAGTTACTGGACATGCGGCTGGTACAAAACTGCATTAGGTTCCTCATTCCTGCAGGAGCAAGCTGCCTAAGTTCAAATTGTCCAAAAATACCCTCAGGATTATTGTTACATACTTAACATTTGAAAATACAATGCTTTATACATCTTGTGTTTGTAGTAAATTTACTCTTAGTTAACATGTAACAATTAAAGGAAGAAACTAAAATCTTAATTGACTTTGGAATATATCCTCAGTCAGTTCTTGTCAACTTAAATTATCAGCATCTACATGTGCCATAAAATGACTGTTAAGTACTGGATATCCAGCCGAGTATGGGTTTTATTTTAATGAAGTATAGTGCATGGAAAATGAACAAGCAGTTATTATATATTCAGCTCTTTCCTATTTAAATTAAAGTTGTTAAGCCGCTGGGAATAAAAACTGGATATTTACATAGGCAATTATCGGATTGAAAAGGTTTTGACACTTCCAGCAACTTTATGAGATTTGTTATGGTTTGCTTCTGTAATCTGCTTTCTATATCTTTTTCCTGCTCCATCCCTAGTACCAATTGTGACTAATTATGTGCACAAAATGATCAGTGAGCAAATTGATCTTCTCCAAACAGTCTCAAAAGTCATTGTGTTGTCATCTTGTTGCAGCTTTTAGAGCAAAAGCCGGTGGGGGAAAAATGGGACAAAAAATACATAGTTGTGCTTTGCCTTTCCTTTGGGACATCTGATGGTTAAATGGGAAAGGGATGTTCTTCTGTCTCCCGCAGCAGTGATGCCAGGTGCTTGTGTCTGCTCGTCTGTCTGCAACCCCAGTGTTGCTGCTCTGCAGGGACGGGGAGGTGCAGCAGGGACGGATGGGAGCTGGTCCCTGGTGTGTTCTAGGTGTTTATTCCCTGCAGATTTCTTCCCAGAAACCACACTAGCATCTGAGAACAAGAGAAACCTCTTTTCGTACTGCTGTGCCTGACACTGAGCAGGGAGAATGTGGGATGTTCTGGAAGTGTTATGAGATGGAACATCTGCTTTTTACATGTTTCCATTTTCAGCCTCAAATTAAACGTTGCCATAGTTCATCGCAACAGCCAGCAAATAAACTGGAGTTTCCATTCTGGGCTGGTGGAAAATGCTTCAGTCCACTCATTTGTGACTGTTGAGCATTCTTTGAAAAATTAGGTGAGTAAATTGTTGAACTATTGGGGAAAAAGTTCTCCCAAGTTTCAGCTCCCCTGAAGCTCTCAGTGCAGCCCATGCAATGGTTCGTTTCACCAGTTTGGTTTTAACTCCTCTCATTTTGCCTTCACTTCTTTTAATATATTGATTCCACAGAGCAGTTTGAAAAAAAATTTTTGCATTTACAAGCCCTTTGGCACTGTTTATTCCTTTACATCAGGTACATTGATGTGTATAAACAGCTGTTGATAAGCATTTAGTGGAGGAAATAGATCTAAAAATAACAATAGCAAGTTTTTTGTTTCTTATCTTTTTGAAATGTACATGGATATTTCAGCAGAGAGTGGCCACTACTACAGCCTAAAGCTTATTTTTGGGAAGGAGCTGGAAGAAAGAAGAGGTTGGTCATTTGGCGGAGTGCTAGGTATCTAGATAACCCCCGCTGCAACCAGAACATGCAAGAGTTTACTGTGAGGTAAACTGCAAGTTTACTAGATGCTTTTGTGCTCACTTTGTTTTTCTTCTGTCTCTAACTTTTCAAGGTAGAGTTACCTAATAAAAATCTCATCAGTCTTGTAAACAAAAAGATTAATTTGGCCCAAGTCAGACTTATTTTAGCCAAGCAGAGAGGCTTGTATTGCCTTATGTTAATCTTCAGTCAGCGTTGATGTGATCTCATGCTAATTAAAAGTCAGGTATCTTGAGATCTTACCCTCATTAACTGGAAGAAAGGTCATTTTGGGTAGCATGTTCCAGTGCATAAGATAAAAGGAAGAAAGCAGCCCATTAGAGACAAAAAAGATTTAATGTTTTTAGGATATGTCTCATTGAACTATTTTGTTTCAAACTCTGATTGTAATCAGATATTGACCTTTACAATAAGAGAAATAGCCTCACTGACATCCTCTGATAGGGATAAAAGGAGATCTAGTCTTGCAGTACAGCAGTTGTACAGTTTATCTGTGTAATTGATACCATACAAGTCAATAAATTAATCCTGATATTAAAAAAAAAATCAGTAAGAGAATGTATCAGATAAAAACTAGGTCTTAATAGATGGTAACGTTCTTTAGTAATCAGTAAGTGTTGCATTTATTGCCCCTCTTAAGCAGAGGACTTCTAGAATGATTTATGACTTGCTTCTCTTCCCGTAGATCAATGAAGGTTTTGCAGTAAAGACTCCAGAGCAGACTCTTACCATGTATTGCTGTAGAGAGGCCTGTTTTCGGTGCAGAAAGCATTCGACTTGTCATTACTTCCCTTATCTGTGTTTTTTTTAGTTTGGTGTGATCTCAAGGTTATTTTTAAGTAGATTATTTGTAGTAAATCTGCTATGCTAAAATGTTGATCTGAGTTGGATCCTTAAGTGGAAGGTGTGACACTTCATATCTAAGTCACTGATTTGAATTTGATTTGAATTGGCATGGCTCTTAATGTTCATTAGCTGATCTGTCAGTAATATATTATTTCTAGTTCTTTCCATTTGTAAAATGTCAAGTCAGCTAATAAAAATACTTACTATCACAGGTTTTAAGGAATGAAGTTGATTAGTGGCTGCTGTATGTAACATTCCTTTCCAGGTAGCTTATTCTGTATTGCAGCACCTATCCTTTAATCTTCAAATAATCACCTCAAACAGTTGGTGTAAGTTTTGGGAAAAACTCAAGGGAGGCTTTGTTACCTGCTGTTTAAATAAATATTGAAGACTTTGCTTACTAGCGCTGCTGCTTTTCATCGGTCGTAAACACACTTACAAGTAACAGAGCACAATCCCTGGGAATACCTGTACTAAAACAAGGTGTAAAGAACAAAGCCAGATATCCCACACTTCTTTTGCAGTTTTAGTTCATGTAAGAAACTGTCCTGTAAGTTAAAACCCTAAGGATGAGAGGGATCCTTGCCTTCCTATCAGTGACCTGTTCCTAACCATTCATATCTTCATTGACTCTTCCTAGGTCTAGTATTTTAAGATTTGAGGAAGAAAGGTTCTGCATCATGAATTCTGAGTTCATGAATCTTAACCATGGTGTCCCCCCGAGAAGACTCTTAACCTTCTTGTCTCCAGGTCCTAGCCTTTTTAGTTCCTTCTGGTAAGGCAGATGTTCCGTTTCCTTGATAACTTCTAAGTGCTAAGTCATAATCTCATTTCTGAGCATCAAAATCGAAAGGTTGTATTCATTTTCGTGTGGTTAGTGTAGTCTGCCTTTATGTTATGAGTAATTTGTCTCACTGTTGTGCCCAGCTTGTTTCTGGTTAGATGTACTGCTTGTCTGTTGAAATGTTTGGGTTATGGGAGCCTGTTGTGGTGACAGTTCCACTGGATTCAAAAGTACGGGTTTTTTAACCATACTTATTAGAGGTAGGAGTTAAAAGTATGTCTCATCAAAGTGAAGCTCTTCTGCAAAAAATTGGCAAGTGGCATTTAGTGTGGCCAACAGTAAATTGATTTCCATGTTCAGCTACCTCGATAGTAAATGTAAAAATTATGAATGGTGGAAATTGATTGCCTCGGAAGGCTGTATGTTCACTGAAGCTTTCTACAAACGCAGAAAGCATTTGTATTGCTACCTCATATTTGGATGCAAGTTCTCTGTCATGTTTGTCACATGCATCGCCATTTTGGTGCTTTGCCAGCTGGCACAGTGTGCAAATAATTCTAAAATAGTCAAACATCACTAGTATTTAGAGAAAGTCAATTTATATCTTGTACACAATTCTGTGTTCCTAAATGTGGTTATTTTAATTTTTTTTTTTTTTAAAGATCTGGCTTTTTCTCTTTAGGATCTGATTTTGCTATATTCTGGATTCTGATTCATGAGGAGATGATTTCATGTAATTCTGGCATTATAAAGAGATCCTAAACTGAGTAGATATGAAGGGCTAGCTTTTAAGAATTTTTCACAATGACAGACTGATGTTTAAAAAATCCCACCCTTCAGTATAAATTAGCATAAGAACATATTTCAGAGGGGATATTTTTGGGATTAAAAATTTAGAAGCATTTTTGTGTTTGCATAACCCAGGTGTAGCTCCTTCCTCCCTCGTGCACACACTTATAACAAAATTGCTCCTATAGCTTTTCCTAGGTGTATATTGAATATTAATATCCACATTAATATAATTTTCAAAGTCAGGTGGGTGAGTGGCACTGCTTGTAAACAGGCTGCACTAAGAGGAGCGCTGGTTTTGAACCTGCTCAGAATCAAAGCCTTGTTTCTGAGGAAGGTGCTTCAGTGTAGCTGTCACGTGGTGTTTTGTAAGGTAATGTGGACTATCAATAAACATTGTCTCCTTGGTCTTTTCATACTCATGTTAGATAACTGTAGTTGATTTGATGATAAATAATAATATCAGTGGGAGAAACTACCTACAGTTTCCTCTTCTCTCTTCTTCAGTATCAATTATTGCCGTTGGGATTAAGACAAGCGATCAAAAAAGCTTTTCTGTCTTGGGCAGTGAATTATATCACAGCAGGTTGTATTTCAGAGACAAGAACATGAAGGGACATAGTCTGATTAGTTTTTCTTTAGAAATTTAGTTTATTCTGACCATTCAAAATTCCTGATAGCAGCCTTTTCAAATATCTAAGGGAGAAAGTGGCATTCTCTCTTTTTTGTACATGGAGATCACTTAGAAGTGGCTGAATAATCTTTCTTACAACCTCAGATCTTACTGTCTGTAGGCAAAGGAATATTTGCTTTCAGAGCCCCATCTTCTTGCTATCACTTACTGTCCCAGCACCGGAGCTGTTTTGCTTTTGTCTGAATAATCTGATGTGATCTAATCTGTTCTGTCTTCTTATATTGAGATTAAGAAGCCATATACCTGCAGGCATAGGCCAGATCTACAGCAGCAGAGCACAAATGAACTTGAACACGAGGTCAGTCAACTCCACAAAATACATCACACAGTTATTCCAAGGCTCGTGCTGTGTCTATAATTGCCCCTTGTTCTGTCATTAGAGCTCCCCTACAAGTCATTACTTTGAGTCAGCAGAGCTGCAGGGAACAGTCAGCCTGATGGTTAGTATAGTGCGGAATAGATAATATAAATACCTCCCAGCACAGAAATTCAAGGAGCAGGTATTTAGATTAAACCTAATAAAAATGTGTGGTTGTTAATCCCTTTTTGACTCTAAATTAAAACAGTACTTAGAAAACTTTCAGTAAGACTGCTTATCGCTTGGCCCCTTGAAATTGTGGTATTTTTTCACTGACGGGGTTTCACAAAAAATAAATGGAAACTGGGCAGCAGTTGTGCGATGAGGTTATGAAAACTTTAGTGAAGTAAGACCTAAGCCACGGAACTGCTGCCTTTGGAAGTACTGCTCTGTGTTTTTCCATAAGTCTTAAAATTTTAGGTCATCTGAATATGTAATTAGGAAAAAAGTCTCAGTGTTGTCCGGTATAACAGATGATGGAAGTTTATTAATTTTTAAACCGAACCCAGTTTTAACCTGTGGCATCTAAACGTCGTGTGGTGTGGTTAGCTGCTGTTCCTATCATTTTTACTCTGCTGGGCAGTGTTCTTTGCAACGGCTAAATAGCTAGCTCTTCCGGCTAGTTCCTTGTTTAGGGTACCCCCTCAGGCTTCCTAAGTGAAGTACCTTCCCATTAATGCTTCCCAACGCATACTCTCAAAGTTGGAGACCTTACTTTCCAGAGCATATGTGCACCTGAACATATGTGTTGGGTGAGCACGTTCGCATAAATGGTCTTCAGAGAGCCCACAAGCGGTTCACAGGCTGTGCCAGAGTCGTGTGAGCAGGTCCTGGACAGGAGATCAGTGTTGTTGTATAGGCGCAAATTTTGATTTTAAGTACAAATGCAAAGCATTGGTGAATGAGAAAGAGGACAGATGGACAAAGTATTCCAAAGCAGATGAGTGATTTAAGAACTCAATAGAATGGTATGTGAGGTGTACGTGTACTTAGAGAAGCCAATTTCCTTGTTGTTCTTGTTACAGTCAGCAGTGAGTTTCCTTCATGACCTATTCACAGAATATGCAATTATGGTCCATCTTCCTCTGTTGACTACTGAATATGAAGATCCCACAGTTCAAGATAGGCTGTGAATGTCTCAGTTTTGTTTTCAAAAGGAATGTGGAGACTCAACACAAAGACTCTTCATTTCAGCTGTGATGGTACTGTAGAAATTCAGAGAAGTTACAGGTAAATGCTGAAGTTTTCCAGATAGGTGAAGAAGAGAAATACGTGATGAACAGGTCCTTACAAGTGCAGATCCGTACATGTTTCTTAATATAGAAGGTAGATCCACAAAGTCAAAATGCATACCGAATATCCATCACAAACTCAGAACCAGAAGAACTCAAATAGGAGCTGCAGACCTTTTGGCAAAATGTTAGTTCCCAAAGTTTGTTTTGGTAAGAATGTCAACAAGTGACTAATTCTTACCGTTGTAACGGTAACAGTGGACATTATTTGAAATACACTAAAGCAGGCCACAAGTTTTCAGACTGAAAGTAATAACATGGATTTGCTGGTGCTGCTGAACTTCATATTCTCTTTGCAATCTTACTCTTAACAAATGGGTAGATAACTGTGATAAAGCCAACTTTATAAAGGAACACAATCTTACTTCTCCACATAATAATTACCATTTTCCACTATCCTGCGATAAATGATAAGCTAACCAAATCCCAACTGAAAAACTGAAACGCAAATTGTACTTATGGATTATTGTTTATTGCAATTACAATCTGTGAAGAGGGTGGTCCTGTCTACATAGACCTTGATTCCAGGACCATCTACAGAAGGCAGGGAGGAAAACCAAACTCAAATTTTAAATAGAGTCCTAAAATGAAATAAGATGTGGTTTCGGTGCAAATTCACAATGACTTTCTGAGGTTGTTATTTCTGAACAGTATTACCGCATACAAGCGAAAGCCCTTTGAGAAAGAAAAGGTGTCTCCCGAGGTCACCCTTTAGAACAGAACAAGTGTCAGTTACCACAAGGTCATCTGCAAAAGTCATTTCAGAAATGGTGACTCATGTCTGCCAAAAATATGACATTATTTTAAATCCTTGGTATTTAATAAACAAATACAATAGCTTCTCTTGATTTTTCTTCTGAAGGTGTGAATTCACAGTCCATGTTTCTCAAATTCTGTCTTATTGAAGGTACAGGAAGCCCACTTTTTAAATGAAAACACAAAATCTTGAATATAGGAAGTGGAGCTATGGAAAAAAGAGGCCAAATATTTTATATATGTGTGAGGGAGTTGTGAGAATCATGAGCATTGGCATTTCCCACCAGTGATATTAGAGTTATGGTACTTAGAGTACAAAGCTTTCAGAATATCGTGACATGTGGGTATTTATAAACCAGTATTTATATGTAGCATGTATAATGTAAAAAGCTGATTTCTCATAGCACACATTCAACAAATGTTATTGCATTTCCATGCTTTTTTTTTTTAAAATAATAAAAGAAGAAAAGACAAATACTCTTACCCTAGTAAGTTCCTGTGTCAAGTCTCAAAGTAAGCTAAAGCTCCTGGCAGCTCATTTCAGACTGGTGGATCAATAGCAATGTTAATTGTGCACAATTTATAGAATTCTGTAATTATTACCACTTATCTGTAAAAAATTCATGAGGTGAAATGGAAGTTTTCTCTAATGTATTAACTATTTTTGCAACCACATGTATGAGAGAATCATGCTTGACTGGGATAGGAAAAAGAAATAAAAACCCCAGGCATACAGTGTTTCTATTGACTGCTATGAAGGATCCTTACTCATAAATATATCAATTTTCCTTGAAGAGTTTGGGAATCCAGGGTTAGGATGATCTTTGTCATGAAAATTTTTCAATTGTGATGAGAACTTGATTAAATGTCTCTCAGAAAACCATAAAAATACTGCTCTATTTTAGGGCTCTCTCCATTTTTAACGACTTGCTGTTGCAAATGCTCTCTCTTGCACCCACTGGGCCATTATACTATGGACCTTTTAGTATGGTTGGCAGGAGATGGGTGTGCTTATTCTTGCATATCAATTCGTATTTCAGAAATAGAACACATTATTAAGTGTAATGAATGACACAGAGGTCTAAAATATTTCTTAGTTCTTGTTCCTGAACTCTTTTGGCACCCTGTGCAGAGGGAGCAATGAAGGCTTCCTCTCAAACTTGGCTCTAGTATAGAAATTCTATAGTATAGAAATTCTTTTGAAAGCATTCTGTATAAAACACAAGAACAGAACTTAGGACCTATGTTCAACTAAGTTTCACTATTTGTTTTTTATAATACTCTTTTATTTTACATGATGGCAATAGCTCCTATGAAATCGTTATGCTGTGTTGTAGTCTTTATGGCTTACTTTTTTATCTCCTTAAATACTCTAGACTGGTCAGCATGCACTTCGTATCATAGCATTGTTCAGAAATGCAGAGAAAGCTGATATGGACAAGCTGTTCAGTCAATGTATATACTGCTAGAAAGGGTCAAATTAGTACCTCATACCACTGTAAATTACAAATTGGCTGCATAGCAGTTGATGCCAAGGCAGGAGAGATTTGGCATTCATGTAGTCTCATTTCAGAGATTATTAGAAGGCTGGAAAGCTTTTATTCAGTTAACATACAGTTGAGCAGCTCAAGCATTGAATGTTGAAGCTAGAACTGGCTTTCCAACTTGCACAGCTAAGATTCACAAACCTGTCCGGCCCTGTAAAAAATTTGAATTCATGTTTTGAGTGTTGTTTTGGATTCTTGCATTTCAGTTCCCCCAGGTATAATTATCATGCTAAGCAAATTTAAGTTAAGGCACCTGATATCCTAGCTCTTCAGAAAATTAGCTGCTGAGACGACATTTGACTGGTGCTCTCTGCTTGCACTATTGCTTCTTGGTAATCCATAATATGTTGGATCAGAGTCACGGTTTCAGCCTACCGTTGAAAGGACAGTAGTGGAATTTAATGAAAAAACCCAGATATATGTCTAGTTTTCTGACATTGATGCCCTTAGAGTTTTCTAGGTGGTCAGCTTCAGGAGAGAATATGCAGATGGAGTTCGTAAACTCATGGCAGAGTAGAAGTCTGACCACAAACACCGAAGTGGTCAAGATGAGTACAGAACTGTCTTCCTCCAAATGAGTTTCCACCACTGCCACTGAAGACAACAGACAAGACAAAGGAAGGAAAAGACAAGATAAAGACAAAGGGAGAGGAAGGATAATGAGAATTAAAAGGGAGAAGATGGGGATAAATATAAAGCATAGTATAGCCTATATGAAAACCAGCACAGTGATATTTTTTGCCCTTGCTTATAATATTTTTGAGTTGCAGTGGGTTAATGGGTGACAGGCTCTGCTACTGGAAGGAACGAAAAAGGAGATTCTTACAGACTTGAGTTTTCCATGATCAATTGAATTTAAAAGACCATGTGTTTCTGGTGAGACCATAAAAGGTGTTTTTGGGTTTGCATTTTGGATACTTGTTTTGCTTGGCTGGCTCTGCAGACATAAAGCTGCATATTTTGATAAGTAAGTGAAGTCTTCTCTGTGTCATGTTATTTTTTTTAAGAAGAGATTGAATAGTGCACATGTCAAGAACTGAGAATCCTCTGCATTTTCTTTCAAGCCTTTGTGTACATGATGAGCTAGAATAACCTCCCTGAACTGAATTATCCTTCCATACTATGGTTCAGTGAATATCATTATATTTCAGCACAGCTTGAGTGATTTTTAATGCCAAAAACATCAGCAAGAAATACAAATGTTACAAAAATATTGAAACAATACCATAAAAAAAACCCCAGGATCATAAATACTTTACTTTGCAAGGTCTGCAAGGTCAACATAGCTATAGTGTGGAAAATTAAAATGCTCTCCATGTGAATGCCTTTGGAAAAAAAAAAAAAAAAAAAAAAAGGCAGTGTTTTGTCATTGTTGTGGTTTAGCCCCAGCCAGCAACTAAGCACCACGCAGCCGCTCGCTCACTCCTGCCTACCCCTGTGGTACGAGAGAGAGAACTGAGAAAAAAAACTCGTGAGTTGAGATAAACACAGTTTAATAGGATGGCAGGAGAGAAGGAAACAACAATGATAACAACAATAATAATACCGACAAAGGAATGTACAAGAACAAGTGATGCCCAATACAGCAATTGCTCACCACCCGGCGATCGACAGCCCGTCCCCGAGCAGCGATTTCCGCCCCCCGGCCAACTCCAGTTTATGTACTGGGCATGACGTTATATGGTATGGAATATCTCCCTGGCCAGCCTGGGTCAGCTGTCCCGGCTGTGTCCCCTCCCAGCTCCCCGTGCACCCCCAGCCTGCTCGCTGCAGGCCAACACAAGAAGCTGGACTGTCCTTGACTGCTCAGCAACAACCCAAAACTTCAGCACGTTATCAACTTTTTCTCATCCCAAATCCAAAACACAGCCTCACACTGGCTTCTGTGAAGAAAACCAGCTCTATCCTGGCTGAAACTAAGACAGTTGTAGAAATACAGAACTCCTATTTGAGGCCGGTTAACAATAAAAAGTATTTTCCTGGTAGGTGGATCTGGTGAAGTTAATTCATCCATGACTGTTTTGTGTTTGTCACCTGCGTGTTCTTCAATGAAATGTAATTAAAACACAATTAGAGAAAGTAGAAAATCAGTAACAGCTTTCATATAAGTGATGCACTGCACCAGATAACACACATCAACCTAAGATTTTGGCAGAATGAAATCAAACGTGTACAGGTAAGAACTGATGTTTGTGACAAGCTTTGTATTTGGAAGCTTTCCCCTTTGCAACCTGGTGTTCTGTCAGTGCACAGCCATTCTGTCAGAACGCATAAGGAACACAATGAGGGGGAGAGGAAGAGCAAAGGAGAAGTTCTGCTGTGTGTTGCAGATTGCCGTGGTGGAACTGAACAATTAATGTTTTACCCAATCTTCTTTCACTCTCAGTTACTGCTTTGCAACTGGAAACTTTCCTTTGTCCATTAATCTTCTATCAGCAGTTGTTCTCTCCCTTGGAGGTCTTGCTGAAGTCTCAGTGTTCTGGTACTTAACGTATGTCTTCACTTGCTGTCTTGGCTCTAGAAAAGAGAAGCGTCAAAACCTGCCTACCTGTGCTGGTTTCTATTTCCCCATGTATGTTACTATGCATCAGTGACTTTTGGATAAGGTGGTTTGTTCTTGTTGTCTGCAATATCCTTGCCAGCCACTCTGAACACTGATCTGTGAATGTTTCACTCCTATATGGGTCTTAATCGTAATTGAAGGGAGGCATCTATGAGAAATACAAAGAAATTTTAATCTTAATCTATTGCTGTTAATTTAAATTTATATTGCTAGCAGCATCTCCTATGGATGCTCAAAATATGGATAGAATAGAGTGAAGTGGTTTTGCTAACATGAACTTTATAATGGTAAAATAAGCATTAAAATGTTCGATAGCTCTTTGGTGATCTGTGGTGGAATGGTTGAATATTCAATTTGAATTTTTACTCCATTTTGAAAAGCTGCAACTCTGCCAAGTGGTGAAATTTCTGTTCAGCGTAAATGAGGAATTAATTATTTTGTCAGTAACGTTTTGTGGAAACATATAGGTTGATAATATCAATCTGAGAAATAACGTGCAATGAATACACAACTGTGTACTAAACATTTTTATTGTCTTACTATTCAATCCATTTCTAATAACTCCCCTGCATTTTTTCTGATGTCCATTTTCAATGTTTTCCAGCTCCTGACAACACAGAGTGCTCTGTTGTCAAAGAACATACTTTTACAGTCTCTTAAAAATTTTTCCTCCTAGGTGTCCTCTACCTAGACATCCTAAGGTGGAGCTATGAGAAGGATTTGGGAACAAGCCTGTTATTACCTTCACGTTGCATCTTGGAACAACAAGTAAGTAAACTGTTATACTTCTTTCATCAAGTAGGAAACTTTATTTGCAGAACCATAAAAACCAACAGATTGATTTTAACTTAAGGCTGTATTCTAAATGAATATTTTTAATCAAAGGATGGTTTCATTCAGCCTTTTACTTGGTTGTTCATATGCAAGCTCCGATTTCCCCACAGTAGCGATCCAACAGTTTTATGCAGTAATGTTCACAGTGGTGTGGATGACAAGGCAAGGTTTGATCTGCCCTGAGGCTCTAGGAGATCAGAAGATGCAGCCATAGTCTCATCATCCATGCTGGCCTATGTAAAAGCTGACACCTATATAGAATCACAGCATCACAGAATAGTTTGGGTTGGAAGGGACCTTCAAAGGCCATCTAGTCCAACCCCCCTGCAGTGAGCAGGAACATCTTCAACCAGATCAGGTTGCTCAGAGCCCCGTCCAGCCTGACCTTTAGTGTTTCCAGGGGTGGGGCATCTACCACCTCTCTGGGCAACCTGGGCCAGTGTTTCACTACCCTCACTGGGAAAAACTTCATCCTTGTATCTAGTCTAAATCTGCCCTCTTTTAGTTTAAAACCATTAACCCTCGCCCTATCGCAACAGGCCGTGCCAAAAAGTCTGTCCCCATCTTTCTTATAAGCCCCCTTTAAGTACTGGAGGCTGCAATAAGGTCTCCCCAGAGCCTTCTCTTCTCCACGCTGAACAACCCCAACTCTCTCAGCCTGTCCTCACAGCAGAGCTGTTCCAGCCCTCGGAGCATTTTTGTGGCCCTACTCTGGACCTCCTCCAAGAGGTCTGTGTCCTTCCTGTGCTGAGCGCTCCGGTTGGAACAGGAGCAGTGGTAGCACCAGTACTTGGAACGGTGCTGTGCGGCTGGTGTAGTCGGGGCACATACAGGGGATATAACAATAAGAAGCCTTGATAACTTGCTTGTACATCATTCTTCACCCTAGTTTAAACATCATTGGTATTTTTTTCTGATCCTACATTATCACAACAAACGGAAAAAGACAGCACTTCTGGGTAAAAATTGCCATAAACCATACCTCCTGAATTTGGCGGCAGTCAGAGCTGGATTTAGAAGGCTGTCCTGCCTTTGTGTACACACAAATTTGATTGACAAATAGCATGCAGGGGTAGAACCATTTGCCAAAAAGGTGGGGTTTTTTTCCCCCTTAGTATTTTCTGGAGAATGTAAGGCGATTTCTTCATGAATAGCAGCTACATTGAAGGGAATTGGAAATGAAAGAAGTCTTCATTGCCTCAGAAATATCTTTTTTTGCCTTAATGTCCCCATAGTTGTACATTTTGCAAACATTAGAAACCTTCCTGGCCTTTTAAACTAGGGCAAACAGCTGATAATGTGAATTAGAGTTCAACGTTTTATGTGGTTGCTTCTATTTCGTGTAATTATGCTACCAGCAATACTGCCACTGCAAGTGTCAAAAGACAAAGATGCTGTCTCAGCGTATAAGCCTGACATAAGCTGCATACTTCTCACAGGTAGCCCTGTGCCAGGACAGACAGGCATATTAGACCAAGTCAGCTGGCTCAGAAATTATTTCAATTTATGGAGTTATTCTTCCACTAGAACTTAGGTACGTTTTTTTCTCTATTTTGCTCAGGTAAAAATTGTATCTCTGATTTGCAAAATAGAGCTGTTGATCATTTCTAAGAATGCCACGACAACTGTTCAGGTCGTAATAACTGCCTTTTAACAGAACTAACTTTCTCTCCTCTTGGGCTGATATTAGAAAATATGTTTCTTACGAGCTGTATGGTGAAATTACTACACCAGCTATACATGTTCCTTTGTACCATCTAAAATTCATTATCAGCTTTTTAGATCTTGGAAGGACACAGGCAATTACTTTGCATTTCAACCTTGTGAAACCTGATAAGTAAATCATTAGGGAAATCCTGCATTTTTTCAAAATCCCATATGAAGTCAATATGCATAATTACTCTAAAATGCCATGATGTTTATGAAAATAAAGGCTCTACACGGACAACAGTGGTTTTATTTTTCTTGGCTTAAGACACAACACACATTCAGAGGGGTTGAAAGCCATCGACTGCTGGTCATTACTAATTTAATAAGCAGCCCCCTCAGTTCTTACAGATACAAAGTAATCTGGCTTTACATGTGTAATATGCAGTGTGCAGAAAATACTTAGTGATGTTCTCTTTGAAACCTAGAGGACAGTTATTAAAATTTTATGGTTCAAATTAAAATTTGAGATTAAAATACAAGATCAAAAGAATCAAATTTTCCCCTCAATGCTATTAGGAATAAGCCTTTTGCAGTAGAGGGGCTCCATGTCTTAAATGTCATGTCCTCCTCCTCCAGAGAGCTAGATTAGAACTAATCACGGCTGACTATAGGAACGTAACTGTCTGTATTATTTTAAGAGAGGAACAAGCTTTTATTGTTTTTTAATGTATTATGCCATTGTAGAGTCATGAAGTAGTAAGTACTGCTTGGGAACCATTTTGACAGTTCTTGAAGAAGCAGCTTCGTTTCATGAGCAGAAGGGAAATCCACAATTGTGGAACTGTTAAAATGAGTTGGAGGATGCCAGAGGATTTGCTGCTTTGTCAAAGCAAAGGGGAGCGAGGGGAGGCTCATGCAGTAGCTCGGTCTGATTAATAACAACTGGAGTGCCCATTTTTCTAAGTTTCCATGCCATTAATATGTCTCCCAGTGTCAAATCTGGTTGCCATTTCTCTTGTAAGACACTTTAATAATAAACTGAAAAATCAATGACACAAAGAAGCAACCTTTAATAAGGAGAAAGTGCCCTGCTATCTTAACTTGAAACACAAAGTCACAAATCTGCTTTCTGGTTTATGTGTTACTTTCCTGAAACTTTACCATAGTGCTGTACTCTCAGCGTAGCTTAGTTGTAAGAACGTGTTTTTGTTGTTCCTGAACATCTATATGTGAAGTCATAACCAGTTTTGTGATGCAGATCACAAGGGAGGTAGCAGAGTGTTGCTTAATTTCATAATGGAACTGACATAAACTTGTTGAGGTCACTGAAGTGCTGCTGTTGACTTCAGTAGAGTTTGGGTAAGTCCTCATAGGCACAGCTCCTGTGGGGAGCTGTTGGAACAGTACATGTCTGACACTGAACACTGTTGTATGTAGCTTCAGCAGCTGTGCTCTGTGCTGGTGAACAGACTAGAGCTGGAATGTGCACAGGGGTTCTCTCACCCTTTTATAAATGAATAAATAAAATACATATATATATATATACACACACATACATCGTGACTGTTTTGTCATGCAAAATGTACCTTACTTATTCCTGGAAGTTCAAAAACACTAACTTATTAGCAAAGCAAAACTTCGCCAAGCTCTGCCATCTGGTGAGTTATTCACCTATTTCAGTAAATGGATGAAATCTGTTAGTTTTGTGTGTATGCAAAATTTGTATGTACCTCTTGTTTTCTCCCATGATTTTAGGGCTGAACCATGACAGCTATAATACTAGGATATTTTTTAAAAGTAGAGAAATTATGGGATTGATACCATGTAAAGAAAAAGAGTTTTCACAGAAGTGATCAAAAAGAATTAAGCCTTTATCTTGTCTTTATAAATCTTCAAATCCTAAAGCAATAGAAAATTATTTAAGCTCCTGTTATTTCATTGAAGAGCTCAAGACGACTAGATAACCAGCATGAAATGCAATGTAGCATTAATTGAACAAATGCAGAACTGGATTACTCCAAATCTGTTGAGAACTGCAGAATAAAGGACATCATCAAGAGTTCAGTAGCAAATTCCCCTTACTGACAAGCAGTTGTTACAACAGTGAAAGAAAAGCACTGCATGAAAACCATAAGCTACAAAATTCATTAAGAAAGATCCTTTTAAAATGAGGCCTGGGAGACTCTCTCTTATCACAGAAGCCAAAGCATAGCCATCTGTGGTTATCAGTTTTTCAGACTTGTGCGTCATTGAAGTTAAGGTGATGAAGAGGCTGACTATACCAAAGTGGAGAGAAAAAATAAACATTTTTTTTATACAAGGAAAAGGAAAATGGACTGACATCAAGGAAAGAAAAGGAGCTGAGAGAACAAGTAGGAAAGAAAAAACAGTTATCTCTCTAGATGGGGAAGGCAAGGATTGACTAGAGGAAGAAAGATCGATATATTTGCACTTCATATTTCTTATAGGTTCTCTTCTTGTGTATATAAAAGTAAGTATTGCCATTCCTTTTCACAGGAGGACAAAGAAGCAATGCGTCTTTCACAATATCTACAAAACCGATTACCTCTTTCCAGAACAGAAAGACAAGTGAAACAGCCATGGTAGAATGATTTCTCTCTTATCATTGATCATGGAGACGACATGCATCAGGTCATTCAAGTTTCATGTGTAAAATAAACCACAGTATCTGGTTTGCCATCCTTTTGAAGGAAATGTAGAGGAACAACAAACGTGGTTTTTTTCTAGGTGTAAGACTATTGACCATAGACTAAATCACGGGCAAGTAGACGATAACAGAAACTGCTATCCACTCAGCCTTTGGTCCCTGATAGCAGATGGGAGCTACTTAGAATTCAGGCAAACTCTGATGTACTTCACCTTTTGAATTAACATATTTGCTTGTTATAACACAAATGTCAGCAATTTTTCCATCAGGTCATTGCTACATGACCTATTTTACTAAGAGGATGTTTTTATAATGATGACACAACACTTCTGAGTGCTTCTCCACCGACTTTGATGGAGCTGTCATCAGCTGTTTCAGCAGAGGGAAAATAACGCTTAAATATATTGTCAATATCCTTAACAGGAATTCCTTTCTCCACTATCCTTTACTCTTTGTAAATGTCTTTGGCCCAGTAAAGAGAGATGTTAAAATTCAACTGAGTAGGCTTTGGTTGCATGCTTACCTGGATTACAGCTACGTGATCCAACCTGAAGAGCCCAGAAACATTCAGAAAGAATGGGATAGGGACTGTCGATTCTCACGCAGACTCGGTAGCTCTTTCTGAAGTTGTAGTTCAAGGTGTTTTGCTGTGTTATAATGTAAGATTTAATGTGCTTAATGAGGACTGAATCTTCGTATCAGTACAACTGTGGATATAGGGCAGTAATGTGTCTGTTCTGCTTGCCAGGGAAACTCTCCGTTAAAGTGATGTTTGGTCCATAAAAGACTGTTTCATAGAGTATTTAAAGGACTGCAAATTTAAAGCCTGCACAATTTGTGTTTACCCAGTAGATTTTTGGATTTAAATTTGGATACTGTTCCTGCAGTTCCTGCAGCAGGAGACAGCAGACAAGAGGACCTTAACAGCTGCAGGACACTGATTTTAAAGGGCATACTAGAAAATGAAATATGCATGGATGGTTTCTGTGGCAGGATGAAGTTGGAGCTGGAACTCAGAGAGAGAGGAGTAAAAAGAAGTGTTTGGTTTTTCTGCATGTATTTAATAGCACGTGAGAGCAAAGGAAAATAAAAATGACTGGGTAGTAACAGGGAGCATCTTCCTCCCTACTCAGAGGCTCTTGCTGCTTGTGGGGAGCTGTTACTGGTGACACGTGCACATAAGACATTTGTGGCTTTATTGCAGAGTACCATGAACTGTTGCAGGCACCATGTTAAATCAATATGCAGATTGACTAAGCAACAGCCAACCTGGAAGTCTAAGAGTCTGATACCTGAATTGTTGTTAACACAGTCAGCCTTCACAATGCTCTTGAAATCACTAACTTTATTTTAGTGGAAAATTAACCTACTTGATGTGGTGTGCAGTAGCTCATTCTTTTGATTTACACCTTGCTGTTCCTACAATAATAAAACATTAAGACTCTAAATCTTTCCTTTGGAAAATATTCAGTATAATAAACTAGGCATTAATGTATCTGCTTACTTTTTTATTCTCTAGTTCTTCAGAGTTTTCATTTCATGTATGCCAGTTTTTCATTTAGTTTTTGACATTAATTCTCGGATTATCCATTTCTCTTATATTCTTTCTAAGACAACAGAATCATACATTGCTGACGTAGTATGTCCATTGTAGTAGTAGCTAGTTAATGTCTTTAAACCCCAGCTCCCTGGAAAAGCCTTTACTGAGACAGAGAAGCACTAAAGTGTTTTCTTTTTGGAGATTTGTAGAACATGCATTTACTGAATGGACTATTAAAAGGTATGAATGTAATTTAAAAACAGCTTTTACAGGTGTTTACTAGAACTTTGGTAACAGTTGAATGAGAATTTCAGATCTTACGTTGATGCTGATAAGGGTTTCAACTAGAACTGAAAGTAACTTCAAAATTTCTCATTTTCTGTTCACACATCAAGAAGACTTGTAGTTTCACAACACAAAGTATATACTTGCAGAGGGATTTGTAGGTAGAAAAACTAACATAAGATCAATAAGTGGGCTGGACTCATATAAAGTCCAAGAAAAGACAGAGGAGGGGATATGTGAGTGGCAGAAATAGATTAATAGATGATTGTGGCAAAGAGAGTTAGCAAAAACACGCTAACATTGGCATGAGTGACCCATCTAAGCATAACTCTTTGGCCACAGTTACCTGTGTTACCTTTGAAGGGCTAGTTCAAAATGGTAGACTCCTAAGAGTGTCATGTTCTGCCTGAACCGAGATGCTCCTCTGGAGGTAGCTCATTCAGGGTGCTACGGTGGCTGCGTTCCTCCTGATGTTCCTAACTAGCTCTTCAGCTCTTGCTTAGGTGGATATGCGCAGCATGTGTGTTATGAAAATGGGCCTCGGCAAAAAAATTGGATGAATCGAACAGCTTCCAAGGTAAATGTTTAAATATCTATGGAATTTTGCCAAAATCAACAAAACTTCTCCCTCTAGTTCTGTGAGATCAGTGCTGTTGGAAAATGACTACAGAGAAGAAAAGCTGAATGACCTGTGAATTGCATTTATTCTCACAGATTCTTCGAGTTGATATTGGAGTTTTGTGAATAAATAACGAGGTTCATAAAATATTTTTGTATTGCATTTATGTAGCTCTTTATTAGAAAATCTAGACTTCTGAAATTAAAAAAGTTTGGTTCTGGTTCGCAGACCACTGAACTACTTGGGAAACTTCAGCTTCAGAATCAACGGTGTCTGAATCAACATTTTAATTGGTACTCGTGTTTCTGCTTGCAGAATATTTCATTTAACTCTTTTAATAATAAATCATACACACTGAATAAATGTACTATTTGTAATACCATTGAAATGTAATTTCTTTTGTACTGTGAATGAATTACATGATAGGTGTAGCACACATTTTCTTTGTTCTTAGTAGAGTTTCAGCATGTAATTATTTTCCAGTTATCTGACTGTGTCTTAAACATTTTAATCACTTGTGGAAGTGGCACTGAGGAGTTTCATTTCAATGGGAGCAAGGGCCTTAAATGTCACCAAGGGCTTGGGCTTAGTCCTAAAATTCCTACAAGGCACTGTTTTTCAGTGTTAAATAGCTCTGAAATATATGGCCTCTAAACACACCAAATGGCTCTTTTCAGTTGTAAATTCAAGCTGATACAATTCAGCCTGATGTTAATTTTCTTACTGTGAAGACCACGATGCCAGATCATGTCTGCTGAGGCCATAACGTGATGGTCCTGCTCCAGATTGTGTTCTGATTTTAGGAATGGTCATGATTTTGTGTATTTCAAAAAGACTTTTCTTCCTGATAAAGTGGTCATAAGTTGTGTAGTGCAGCTTTTAATAAGGTTTGCTTCCTTCCTGTTCCTTGTGATCTCTTAATCATTTCAGTCAATACAGAGCAAAACAAAGAAGAATATTTGAACAGGTGTTTTTATTATGGTTGTTACTACAGGGATGCAGTTTGAAAGTGTGTGTTTTTTTAAGTTTTTGAGAATTCTTCCTCTAAATTTCTGAAATTAAGCCTTTGAGCTCCTGATGGTTTATTTGAGGAGATACGTACCAGTAAGTCATCTCTCCTGTCTGGCGTAAATCCGGTCTATGACCACATTGGTATCAAAAGACTTTTGTTACCAGCTCTCTGTTGATCCATTGCGAGGAGGCAAGAAGAGTCCAAAAGTTAGGAACTGCAGGCAGAAAACTGAAATTGCACCAGAAGACCGAGTCTTCTGACAGTGGAGATTTTATAGCAATCTAGTTGCTTTCTGTGCAGACCAATGTCCAGAGCTGTGTTATGTGACAGTGAATAGCATCTTTGTTTTCCAGGGTGAATCACTCATCATGTATCAGTCTGATTCTTTCTATCAGCTATCATGAATGTGATCTGATGGCATCTTCAACATCTACCATCCCTGTGTAGTTACTTTTGATGTCAGGTAACTAATGCCACGAGTGATGCGTGATGTGGGTGCATCAGTGGCTGATGGCTTGGCCTGTAGACGGTGTGGGTTGGGTGACATAAAAGGTGTGGAAGTGACAGATAAGAACTGCATATTCTCATGTCCTTTCTCAACTCTGCATTCACCTGCCAAAAGCCAAGGAATTTGTAGTTTATATTAGGGAGGTGGAACCTGATACGAGGCTTGGCATTAGACCTTTAGTGGGTTTTAAATTACAAAATATGGCAGTGAAATACTATTTTCCTCTTGCATGTAGTCTGATGATTTGAGATGAGTCAGTGCTATTTCCTCCCAGCTCAGAATTTGGTAGGAGTGAGGTTGTTGGCAGAGTGAAGGTGATTAGTTAATATATTACTTTATTAGCTTTATTTACTTCAATACTGCAATAGGTTGAGAGAAGAAGGAGCTGCCTCGCAGATACTAGCCATCTTTTACATAACTACTTTAATTTGATACCTAATGTACCTTTATGTTTGAAAAGCTTACGTCCTTTTTATATCCTGGTGCTTGTAGTGTGAACATGATTGAGAAGGCATAGAAAAGTAACAGCTATATATTGTTCTGGTTTTCAGTATGATTATCACACATGACCGTGATATAAGATTATCTCTCTTTATTAAACAGCCACTTTCAAATTGTTAACTTTATGTAAGTGAAACATAATTCTATGGAGCTTTTACTTGTAGTGTTATGAAAATTATACATTTATAAACTACTAAAAGTTACATATTCACATTAAAGTGTAGGAATGGTAAACTACAGAGCAAGAACAGCTATGGAAAAAAGAACTATATAGTAATTGTATTCGTAAAGGTATCAAAGCAACTTAGGAAAGAATAAAGCTTCTTCATCTCTATATAAACTTTAAAATGCTTTAAAATACATGGTTTTCAGCTTTTTCAGCATCTATTCCTTTGTTTACATCTACAATTGTAAAATCTCTGTTTTTGTTATATTGTCATGGTGATTGGTGTTCTCACTGTAATAAAAGAAAAATCTGTCTAGTAGTAAGTCAATGTTTTCTGGTAAGTTTTGGAAAAACAGTTAAGTATTATTTTATAAAATACTCAGTGGGTATTGAAATGCAACTGTTAAACAAAATAAACAAATATTTATTTATTTAGTTAGTTATTGTTCCTTTAGAAATACTTCAGAGAATATTTTTCCAGTGTTCAAGGGCAGTCATCACTAGAATACATAGGGATCCTTTATTCTGTCAATGAAAAATTGAAACATTTTATGGAATTGACACTGTCACCACAACAACATTGCTTAAATAATTAGTCGTCCTTACTCAGATGTGGGATCATTGACTTTGTGTATATCAAACTGACAAGTCCTCCTGTTAAATTTCAGTTTGTTAGTTCTTATTAAAAATTACTTTTATCATTTTCTCTCAGTATTTTGATATATGCACTTGGTGTTTCTGGTATCAATTTCACAGCTGGAAACTGTTTTTGCATTATTTCTGATTTCTTTTACTGTAATTCACATATTAAAGTTTACCTCAGTACTTACCATGTCTTTATAAGTAACAGTTTCATTTCATCTTTCAGGGGATTATCATTGCGTTATACAGGCAATAAAATGCTGTTGCACAGCTGTTACTTTTTTGTTTTCCAGAAGAAGATACTGGAAGATACCAGGGTTTAAACCCTGGACAGATGTTGTGCCAAGTGATTTTTTGGAGACTGTGTGTCCTGATGTGCATTCAGACCCAATGAAGGCTTCTGAGCAGAGACCGGTAGCTTACGCAGAGAGCAAAGGTATGATGGCTTGGGGGTGGACGAAGGTCATCCAAGTCATGCTTTACACATCTAGAGACCCTAAAGCACCTTTAGATTTATCTGAGGCTGGCATTTGTGTATAAAGGGATCAGCTTTGCTGGTTTTATGTAATCATGCTTTTTCTATGAATTATGATTGCAGACACGTTCTTACCTTATTCTTTGTGTATATCCAACAATGCACATATGCTTCACTCCCATAGAAACAAATTGTCACGTAGATTTTTGACTTGAGGTTTGGAAGTGACAATGCAAAATTACTCCAAAAGATAGTATACTGAGTTTTCAAAGTAGATAGAACCCCATCAACTCTCATCCAGATTCCCTTCACAGCTCAGCACACAACTTGCATACATACCTCCTGTAGAAATGAAGTGTATTTTCTTACAATAAAAATGTTGTTGGAAAAAAGTCAATTTACTTAAGAGTTTCAAGAGCGGGAGGTAAGTCATCCCTTTGCAAAGGAGGACAATTGGTATCTCACTAAGAATTTCTAAATCTGATTTTTAACTGCTCCTTGCAGCAAGCTCATGAGCATCAGGAGTGTTTGCTGTTGGTCCTGACAGCAGATTCTAGGAAGTAGCCTCTACCGGAAGGAAAGGAAGGAGCAAAAGGGTACACGGAGTATCACTGTGCTGAAAGCTAGTTCAAACCAGCACTGTCATCTCTAAGGCCCGAAACAGGATGAGACTGAAGAGGGTTCAAAATGGAATGACTTCCCATTCAATGTTATTTAAAAAAAAAAATTGGGTTAATATCTAAAAATAAAAAATAGAAAAGTAATTTTCCCTTGCTGTTCTGCCTATTGTGTCTTCACAAAGGTGGGTGATGAGCTGTGAGCTACAGGTGCATGAAGACAAATTTCCCAAAAGGCTGCTATTATTTTGTACATTCAGTTTACTTCTGTTGCATTTGTCTCCGTGATCCTCTGCTAGTAGCTCAGTTCTGAGGACAAATCTGGCTACTCGTACTAACAATTTTTTGGGATGTTCATGGTATTTGGCTGCCAATCAGATTCATGCAGATGCAGATTGGGCGGTTAGATACACAAGTACTTTGATTTGTCTATAAACCCATCGTAGGCCTGTGAAGTCTCAGTATGGATTTTTGTAGGTGGAATTTTTGCTTTCTTAAAAGGACACTGAACCTTTGAAACACCTCCATTTAATGGTCGGTTGGGTCAGTTCGCTTATCCTTTCTAGATGATGAAAATCTTACAAGCCTGAAGCTCAGCCTGGAAACATATCGCTGCAGCTAAAAATACTTGCAAAATAGTATAACAGATAAAGCTCTGAAGAAACAGATTTTATTTGACAGTCTTGAAATTTTTTTCAACAACCGCACAAAAGCGTTAAATGGGAATGGCCTGGGGACAGGCATTAAATCAATAAGCACCAGTAAGTCTGTGAAGTCAATTTTTTGCTTTTCACATACACAAAAATTGATGCAGCCAATGCTGTGTAACTCCCATTAATTGCCCAGGGTGACAGAAGATTTATCAATTGCTTATTGACTTCTTTGAAGCCAGAGGGGGAAAATGGAAATAGCTGCAAAGTTAACTGTGTAATACAGAAGATATCCTTCCTGAGTCGATGTGTAAATATAGGCTCAGTAGATTCTCCAGAGCTTCATGGTTTTTCTACCATAATACATGTTTGCTAGCAACATTTCTGCAATCAGAAGCAGAAACAGTGTCACTACACTGGCAAGATTGTTAAGATATATATAGAGAATATATATTCAACATGTAACATACAGTCAACATCAGAAAGTTACAAAAGTGTATCATATTGAGAGAGTCAGGATTTTCAGAAGTGGCTGGCTGTCCTGTGCTGTCTGCCCTGAGCACAGACTTGCGGTCCGTAGTTGGCAGGTATGGAAATGGAGGTCTGTACAAAATCAGTTTTGTTCATGAAAACCTTTGCCTTCAGCATCTCTGTTTTTGCCTGATAGTTTGCCTGCCTTCCCTCTCAGGACAGTGGGCACTGATGACTACGTTTCTATCTTATACTTTATTTCACATTCTTTGGGCTGAATATAGTTTCTTCTGTTAGCTTCCGTTTTAACTCAGTCCTTTGAATTGTTTTTATACTTCACATGCTTTTACTTTGCTTTCTTCCTTCCTTCACAGCTCTTTACTGCTCTAGCTTTGTTTTGCAGCCTTTATGTCTCTTATCGTTCTTTCCAAAAGCCTAAAATACCCACTGCATAAGATGCTCTCGGTGGGCAGAGCGAGGAAGATGCCAAAGTGCCAGTGGCGATAGCTTAGCACTGGTATTTTGTATCAGCTTCTTCTAGGTGTGCTTGGGTGCAGAGGGGCCAGGATCATTTTCATACCTACAAGCAAAAAAAGATACAACATTTGATCCCTTCCCGAGATGTATTGGGTAGAGAGAGGATGGGTCACGTTTTGAATGCATTAGACTGATGTTCAGGAAAACTACAGTAAAATCGCTGTTCTGCAAGAGACTTCCTATTTTGTCATACATCAGGCATCTAGACCTTGATTTGTCTAAATGTGTGCTTAACCCCAGTGATTAATTTGTGTTTAAAAATGTTCAAGTGTTTAAGAATTTTCCTGATGAATGTTAAGATCATAGTTAAAATTGAAACATCTTTGCTGAATCAAACTTTGCTGAACTGGCTGTTTCTTTTTTGAGTTTCCACTCTGGAAATGTGTCCTTCTTCTTGCTGCTATCCTTTGACATATATTATTCTTTTACACTCAGTTGTTCCACAGCAGTTCCTGTTCAATTTAATAGGATGACTTGTGAAGAAGTTACTCTTCCCCCCAAGTAAAGACATCTCCTTATCAGACTTTGAGCATTTTTGTAGGGGCCACAGGCTCTAATCCCTCTTTATATAGTGTATTTCACATTTAACAGCTATAGAGTCAGCTACTGCTTCTTATGCATGCTACTCAGTCTTCTTACTTCCCCTGGGTATGAGGTGTGAGAGAGCTCATTAAATTTCTATGCCAGAAAAGAGAAAAAAGTAAATAAAAATAAATATATAAATTAAAAATACACCATCTGCAGTATAAACAGGGCACTCTGAAATGTTAGTTAAGATTTCCATAAATGTGACACATGATAAAAAGAGCAGTAGCACAAAGCAAAAGAAGAAAAAGACTTTTAAGGCTAATAAACTTTGCACTGAAAAGTGACACCTGACACTTCAAAGGGAAAGAACTGAGAGTTATTTATGTTTTGTATGTCTTTAATAGGAAACAAATTAATAGTCTTTTTTTTTTCAATAGTAAATTACTGGAAAATCTAATGTATATAACCTACAGTGGAGGCGAGAGTGGAAGGAAAGTTTGGCATAAGCTAGGTTTTATATTTTTGTCTTTTTTCCTAAATACTGTTTAAAAAAACGTTTCCCAGTCCTTCAGTGTCAAACTAATCTTCCTTTTATCTTTAACTCCCTTCTAACTCCTCTCTGAGGAAGTAAATCCATCTAATACCCTTAGCATGAATGCAGACAAGCATCCTGGAAAATAAGTCCATCATGCTCTTGCTTTCTGTCTGTTCTTCCCTGTTTTCTAGCATAGAAGCTACATTTCAACAACTGATTGAAAGTGATTCTCTGTAACAAGATTTTAATGGTAGTAAATTGTGTCTTCTGCATAAGAGTAAGATCACGCACAGTACAGTGCCATAATCTGTTGAGGGAAGTTAAATACATATTTGTAGGTGGTGATTACGGAAAGAGAAGGGAGTGGTTTAGCATCAGTTGGAGGCATTAAGTTAGCAGTCGCAGCACAAAGTTAAATTTAAGTTTTACGAAACAAATAGCTAGTAAAGATTCATCATGTGTTTAAAAGCAAGAGGATACGGATTCAAGATAAAAAAATCAGTAATGTGATGCAGCATCAGCAGACATATGAGTGTCTTGCCCATAAACCCCGTAACCAGAAACACTTTAAAACCCCAGATGCTGAAAAGGACGATGGAAATGATGGGGGAGGAGGAAAAGAAGCGGATTTGGCAAGCTGCATCTCGATGAGCTATTAGACTTAAGAGTGAGGAAGTAAGGGAGTTGCAGCTGAAAGCCCTATCAACCTGCTGAATACTTTATCTCTTCAAAAGGCACAGATTAAAAAGAAAAATCAGTTATCTTTGGAGATCCACAGCTGTGTAAATAGAAAGCCCTTACCCTCTGGTGAACGCTGTCTCGAATGTGCTCCTCAAAGGGTAATCAGAAGGTTGATAATGGCATCGGTGGGTTATGACGTTATTCCGTGACTGGTCCCTCTGGGCTCGGTATCGACTCGGCTCCACAAAGAAGGCAGGCTCCAGGAGCGCGCCGCGCTCCCGCTGCGGCTAGGCTGTCCCCGCGCGTACCTGGAGGTGAGCTGTGGCCAGACTCGCGCACCCCGCAGGGCTGCTGCCGGGCAGGGCTGCCCCAGGGAA